>NW_027636568.1:0-5000 GCF_947650265.1 Symphodus melops | reverse complement strand
GGTACGTTTTGTTAGGGGAGAGGATTTGTGTTTATCGGTGTATAAAAACAACCTGTGATCATGAAGTTTGAAAATAATGATTCTCGATTAATAAAGCTGTTTGTGAGAAAGCTAACTCAGACGTCTCTTTTTCTTCAGTTCTTTAAAACGGAGGCTCAAGTATCTCTGGATTGTGATTGGTCAAAAGGAACACGTCTGGTGTGGAGGGTCACTTTAATGGTCAAAGACTTAACTTGTCACTTCCCCCTTACTGACCAATCAAACTGAGGAAGGGGCGGGACTTCCGACTTCAGTTTGTACAGCTGCTGCTGATGTCAGGCACGCTGCGTTCAGGTGCTGCTCGGGGGTCCAAGTTTGAGTTTTTCATTTTTCTGACTTCAGTGTGTCCGCAGGATTTAAAGTCCGAAACGCAAAACAGCGTTGATGCTTCAAAGATCAGTGAGCTGTAACTTAAATCTTCCCCTCATGATGACAGGAAGTCGGGCACCTTCCTTTTAAACGGGACTGTTTGAATTTTACAACATGGAAACTCATTGTGTTCACATGAACGTGGCGTAACTTTGGTAACCGAGCAACACTGAGGTGACTGCAGGTTCATGAAAGTCCAATCAAAGTGAACAGAACTGAAAAGGTGAAATTTAAGGACACCTGGGCAAAATGAGACATCTGTCAGTAATCCAGAGGATTTAAACTACCACACACTCAGTTTATTAATCCAGGTCGAACTGAGCGTCCATGAGTCCCAAGTTGAAAAGATGATAGCAGGTTCGCTCAGGAACACCTGGCAGGTGATGTGTGAGAGGTACAGCTTTATAAAGTGGCTGCAGGCACACCTGTGTGCTATGAACAATCCAGGAGGGCAATTATATTATAGTGACGACTTTGTCCACCAGGGGTCGCTATTTAGCATCCAAAGAATTCACATAATCCAGGATTAAAACTCTACCACATACACCTGTTTACCTATCTGTCACGCTCTCCCTCCATGAGCAGCTAAAGGCCAGCCTGAACGTTACCATGGTAACTGAGTGAGGATTCATATAAGCGACGGTGATGGATCTTAAAGAAATAAGGCAATTCTGACCTCCAGCTTTGTGTCAACAGTGATGTTTATTTGTGTACTTAGAATAAATGAGAAAAAACAAGCTGAAAAGAAACAAACAGGACCAGGAGGAGAGAAGGTGTGCGTCTCGAAGAACAAGAGAAAGATGAACTCTAACTGAACTAATGACCGTACCTGAAAAGAGAGAGAGAGAGGATGAGCTGAGTACAGGGGTTCATTTAAACAGTGTGTGTGAGGGGGGACATACTTCTGAAACTCCCACTCCCTGTTATCCAGCGGACACACCTGTCGAGTCTTCAGCCAGCGAGAGATACAGTGGAAGTGAAAGGCATGCTGGGAAAGTAAATACAAACAGTTAATCTACAGAGAACGTCATCACAACAAAAAATTGAGTTCAGAACCAATCCCTCAGGAAGACCAGAGGACAAGACAAATGTGAGACGGCGTGTGGACACTCACGTTGCAGACACCCCAGGCGACGGTACACTCCTCGGAGGTGGCGGACGCTTGGTTAGCCTGACACTCGATACCTGAAGGACAGAGCAGGTGATGAGAGCAGGTGATGAGAGAGGCTCACGTTTAGAAACTAGACGGAGCTCCGAGTTTGACTCACAGAGATCCATGATGTGATTCCTGCAGATCGCACAGTTATCCACCACGATGTCCCACGCCCACAACGCCACGGCGTTCCACTGAGGAGACACACACGAGAGAAAAGCTCAAACACTGTTCAGTGTGTGTGAGTGTGTACATTTATAATTAATGTGAACTGAAGACGGGATAAGGGTGAGACGGGTGACTATTTCTCATCTGAACATAGACAGCTAAGCTAATTTAGCTCAAGATAAAAGTAAATTAAATGTTTCTGTTCGTAATAAATTCCTTCATATCGTCGTTATTAGAGGGTCAGATTGTTTTTATTTGAGATGTTTGAAACGAAAGTGCACATTCATGCTCTGTGTTATGCTAACGGCTAATGCTAAGCTACGTTAGCTAGTTATTAGCGGCTGTTAACTTCGCCCCACTGACCGCCCTTCCGTGCACGTGCCGTTTGTACTGAAAGTGTATTAAAATATGTTTTACCTTCTTCACCTCGAACCTTTTCTTGCTGGCTCCGCTGTTTGTGCCGCTTGGTGCGTCCACGTCCATCGCTGCCGCCATCTTCTGTTAGCAGTTAGCTGTTAGCACGGGACTGACGTCAGCGGGGATGCGTTCAAGTGCTGCTCGAATTGTTCACTATCTGTCTACGGCAAAGTTTGACGTAAAACGGTTAGTTGATATTTCCGGTCTATGGTCGTTTCCATAGTAACCGTTTGTTCGGTTTTATTTAAACATAGATTTATCATTATTTTTATTATTATGTTTAAACCCGAGGGTGAGACAGAGGACATAAAAACGATTTCCGGTTCTCAGAAACTCTGTGACCGGAAGTAGCCATGCAGAGGGACTTATATTTATCATGAAACAGTCTGTAAAAACAAGAACTTAAAATCTCTTTACCCTTTAATACGAGCTGAGCTTTGTATTCACGCTCCTATTGATTGTCTTCTTGTTTTGACATTTTTAAGTATGTTTACCTTTATGATATTTAATCTATTGTGTTTTTATTGTGCTTACCTTTATGATATTTAATTTATTTTTATATTATTTTTTTATTGTGTTTTGCTTGTACAGCACTTTGGTCAGCAGGTTTAAATGAGCTGTACAATAAAAATGTGAGATTCTAACAGATTTAAATATAAACAAGGTAATTAATTCTCATTGTTTCATTTCAACTTTAATCCAGTTTTTCAGGCTGAAACACAAACTTAGTGATTTAAAGGTGTATAAAAGTATAAACCTCTGTTACCACGGCAGCAATAAAATTCCTAGACACATGATGTTCATTTATGTTTTTAATGATCAGAAGTTTCAGACAAACTCAGAGATTCCTTGGAGACAAATCACCGCCTCACACCTGCTGAGGGTTTCAGGACTTCCTGCGTGTCGAGGCTGTGGGTTCACTTTATGCTCAGTAAAGATGGACTTCCTCATCTGTCACTTAGTCTTCTTCCTGTTTTTTTGCTGCTGTAGGTTTCCTCTGAGGCTTCTTTTTCTTCTTAGTTGGTTTTAACGGGTTAGTTTTGTCCTTTGTTTTGACTGCAGGCTCCTTTGACTTGCTCAGTTTCTTTATTTTTAAAAGTCCAGGGGATGAAATCTCCAACTGGTCTGGAGGAGAGACAATTTTAGGACATGACTGGAAGACATCCACTTCCCTGACAGTCTGACCTCTGACCTCAGGAGGGTTAGCACAGGTAGCACTCCCCTTGGAGCTCACCTTCTCCATCCACCTGAGGACAGACACAGAGGTACCACGTGTGAGTTTGTGTTGCTATGGTATCAAAGAGGTTGTAAATGTGTCAGATGTTGACGAGAATCATAACAAGGTTTAAATCATGACATCTTGACGTCCCACATATAAACTCAGGTAAACCCTGTCCTCACCTGCGCAGGTGTAGCAGGGAGCAGTCACAGGTCAGAGGGTTCTCCTGCAGGTCTACCTCCTCCAGGTGAGAGAGTGGGCTCAGGTCAGGGACCTCCTGCAGCAGGTTTCCTCTCAGAGTCAGAGTCCTCAGAGCAGGACCCAGAGCGAGCACAGAGACCTGCACACAGAGCGGATTATACACAGGGTTAAGGAACCCGAACCCTGAAGAGTCCTCAGACTCTGGGAGACATTTGGTCCCACCTGGTGAACTCTATTGTAGGACAGGTTGAGCTCTTCCAGGTGAGCAGCGTCAGTCAGTGTGGGGACCTCTGTCAGCTGATTTGAATCCAGGTGTAACACAGCCAGGTGAGCTGAGTCCAGAGCTCCCTCAGACATGGAGGTGATGGTGTTATTGGTCAGGTAAAGTTCTGTGAGTGACGACAGCAGACCAGCTGGCTCCAGGTGAGAGATGATGTTTCTCTCCAGGTGTAACACGAACAGAGCAGGTAAGAGCTTCAGAGCTGTAGGACACAGACGACCTGATCACCTGACCATCACACCTCCATTTTGTTTTTCATCACTGTGTATACAGCAGAGTATCTCTCTCCCACCTGCCTCCCTCCCTTCCTTTCTCCCTCCCTTCCTCCCTCCCTTCCTTCCTCCCTCTCTCCCTTCCTCCCTCTCTCCCTCCCTCCCTCCCTCCCTCCCTTCCTTTCTCCCTCCCTCCCTCCCTCCCTCTCTCCCTTCCTCCCTCTCTCTCTCCCTCCCTTCCTTTCTCCCTCCCTCCCTCCCACCCTCTCTCCCTCCCTCTCTCTCCCTCTCTCTCCCTTCCTCCCTTCCTTCCTCCCTCCCTCCCTCCCTCTCTCTCTCCCTCCCTTCCTTCCTCCGTCCCTCTCTCTCTCTCTCTCTCTCCCTCTCTCCCTCCCTCCCTCCATCTCTCCCTCCCTCCCTCCATCTCTCTCTCCCTCCCTCCCTTCCTCCCTCCCTCCCTCTCTCTCTCCCTGCCTTCCTTCCTCCCTCCCTCCCTTCCTCCCTCCCTCTCTCTCTCTCCCTCTCTCTCCCTTCCTTCCTTCCTCCCTTCCTTCCTTCCTCCCTGCCTTCCTTCCTCCCTCCCTCCCTTCCTTCCTCCCTCCCTCCCTTCCTTCCTTCCTCCCTCCCTCTCTCTCTCTCTCTCTCTCCCTCTCTCCCTCCCTCCCTCCCTCCATCTCTCTCTCCCTCCCTCCCTCCCTCCCTCCCTCTCTCTCTCTCTCTCTCTCCCTTCCTCTCTCAGAGTTCTCATTGGTTAATATCTTTCCTTTACCTGTGTGTAACTGTTGAATCTGTCAGGCTCTCACCATGTTAACACCTGAGTCAGCACTCACCTGCTGCAGGAAACTGTCCCAGTCTGTTCCCGTCCAGGTGCAGGTAGGTGAGCTCAGGTGTTCCTGAGAAGGTGTCAGGGTGCATAGAGGTGAGCTCGTTGTCAGACAGGTA
>NW_027636569.1:15000-27500 GCF_947650265.1 Symphodus melops | reverse complement strand
ACACATCCAAACAGTCATCACACATCCAAACAGTCATCAAACATCCAAACAGTCATCAAACATCCAAACAGTCATCAAACAACCAAACAGTCATCAAACAACCAAACAGTCATCAAACAACCAAACAGTCATCAAACATCCAAACAGTCATCAAACAACCAAACAGTCATCAAACATCCAAACAGTCATTAAACAGTCATCAAACAGTCATCAAACATCCAAACAGTCATCAAACAGTCATCAAACAACCAAACAGTCATCAAACAACCAAACAGTCATCAAACATCCAAACAGTCATCAAACAACCAAACAGTCATCACACATCCAAACAGTCATCAAACATCCAAACAGTCATCAAACAGTCATCAAACAACCAAACAGTCATCAAACAACCAAACAGTCATCAAACAGTCATCAAACATCCAAACAGTCATCAAACATCCAAACAGTCATCAAACAACCAAACAGTCATTAAACATCCAAACAGTCATTAAACAACCAAACAGTCATCAAACAGTCATTAAACATCCAAACAGTCATTAAACATCCAAACAGTCATCAAACATCCAAACAGTCATTAAACATCCAAACAGTCATCAAACAACCAAACAGTCATTAAACATCCAAACAGTCATCAAATGTCCAAACAGTCATTAAACATCCAAACAGTCATCAAACATCCAAACAGTCATCAAACAACCAAACAGTCATCAAACATCCAAACAGTCATCAAATGTCCAAACAGTCATCAAACATCCAAACAGTCATCAAACAACCAAACAGTCATCAAATGTCCAAACAGTCATCAAACATCCAAACAGTCATCAAACATCCAAACAGTCATCAAATGTCCAAACAGTCATCAAACATCCAAACAGTCATCAAATGTCCAAACAGTCATCAAATGTCCAAACAGTCATTAAACATCCAAACAGTCATCAAATGTCCAAACAGTCATTAAACATCCAAACAGTCATCAAACAACCAAACAGTCATCAAACGTCCAAACAGTCATCAAACATCCAAACAGTCATCAAACAACCAAACAGTCATCAAACATCCAAACAGTCATCAAACAACCAAACAGTCATCAAATGTCCAAACAGTCATCAAATGTCCAAACAGTCATCAAACATCCAAACAGTCATCAAACATCCAAACAGTCATCAAACATCCAAACAGTCATCAAACAACCAAACAGTCATCAAACATCCAAACAGTCATCAAACAACCAAACAGTCATCAAATGTCCAAACAGTCATCAAACATCCAAACAGTCATCAAACAACCAAACAGTCATCAAACAACCAAACAGTCATCAAACAACCAAACAGTCATCAAACATCCAAACAGTCATCAAACATCCAAACAGTCATCAAACATCCAAACAGTCATCAAATGTTAAAACAGTCATCAAACATCCAAACAGTCATCAAATGTTAAAACAGTCATCAAACATCATATTAGCAGGAAAGTCAGTCGATCTGTAAAAGAGCTGACGACACTCCTGCTGCGCAAACACGATGAGCATGTTGATGAAATCTGATGCAAAGTTTAGCTTCTTCACATAGCTGCTAAACACGTTGTTACACACACACTCTGTCACACACTCTCACACACCCACACACTCTCACACACCCACACACCCACACACACACACACACACACTCAGCCTGCAGATTATTTATTTATTATTGTATCATAAACCACAAAACAACAAACCACGAAAGGGACAAGACGTGTTTGTGAAAAGAGATCACAGTTCAACAAATGAAGCAAAACTAAACATTTCATTTTCCAAGAGAAAATACACACACACACACACACACACACACTCACACACACATTCACACGTGCACGCACACAGACACTGAGCAGCAGCAGAGAAAAGTTGTGTGTTTTACCTCCATCCTGCTCGTCCTCTGTCAGCGATCAAGTTTATGCCGAGTGTGTGTGAGTGTGAGTCGGCCAGCAGGTTAAATATAGAAGCAGAGTCACCACACACACACACACACACACACACACACACACACACACACACACACACACACACACAGCTCATGTTCTGTCACATGTCTATCGTTCCTCAGTGGCTTGTTCTGCAGCTTCATGTTGATTCATAAAAATCGGATTCATTTTGACTCAGAGACAGAAACCAATCAGACGGCTCCATACATCAAAACTTTACTGATCCCAAGCGAGGCCTCGAACCCCTGACCCACGAGGGGGTTAAATATAAACACGATAACACGATTTACACCTGAATCCTTTCTTTAAACAAGCCCCTCCCCCTCCCTTTCTTTGTGACGTTAGCATCATCAGAGCATCGAGCGGGTCCAATGAACTGAACGGTCACACCAGTCATGTCGCACTTTGTGAACCCACTCAGGCATTTGACCCCGAAGCAACAATAACTTGTTAACAGACGTTTTGCAGCCAGCGCTCAAAGCTGATTGGCTCCAGGCTGTTTGCACTGATACGATTAAATGGCGTCTTTTCTCTCCTTGATATTTATTTGGTGCAGTGGTTATCTCTGTCCCCTCTCAACGAGGAGGTTGCCGGTTTGAATCCCTGTCTGTGTGGGTTCTCTCCTCCCACAGTCCAAACACATGTCTCATATAGAGACAATACTTTGTGATTGGCTGGTGACCACGCCAGGATGTAACTCCGCCTCTCACCCAATGACTCTGCAGTTTCAGATTACAACATTTACATATTAAGCAACATGACAGTTCTGTTGGGCAGTGGGCCCATCATAGAAGCAAATAAGGTGGTGAACAAACACAAACACAACAATGGACACCTTCACACCGCCTGAGACGCTCTGTCGCTCCAGTGACCCCGAGCGGAGAAGCGGAACAGATGGATCGATGAAAAGTCCACTGATGACACGTTTCATAGCGTTAGCCTAAAGACGCTCTTGTGAGCCATAAGAGCTAATGTGACAACAGAAACATTCAGGTCACTGACAGTTACATTGCCAGTGTATTTCTGCATAGACAGTTCTCTCACTAGCTAGCCTTGGTTAGCTTCATATGAAACTATGACTGACGGTTTATGGTTTCTTTGGAGCGCTGAACATCTTTCCACAGCGCGGTGTGTGTTTCAGATATTGTGGTGAATGTGATAAGAAACCTGCAGCCTGTTGGCGCTCTGCAGGATGCTTTATGCTCTCTGACGGGAAGTTGAGCCACTCGAGTGGAGAAAAACAAGTCTTTCATTTCTGCTTTTGTGTTTCTTCATTTCTGAGCTTTCACCCACGTTGTGCTGATTACACAAGCAGAGTCACAAACGTCGAGTGTTGTTGAAGGCCGACGCTCTGAGGTTTCCTCTCAGGATACACAATAGTGTTTAGAGATTAGTACAGATAATCTGAAAAAACAAAAACGCTGTTCATTGGATAAAGCCTTCCTCTTCTTTTCAGGGTATCGAATCTTTTGACCAATCAGGGCAGGCTTGTGGTCAGAGCAGGACATGGGAGGAGGGAAGAAGAAGACAGGAAGAAAAGCTGCTTTATGAAGAAAGAAACCTTATAAGGTGAAAGTTTGTGTGATCAGAGAGACATCACACAACAACAGCTTCTGTCAGTTACACAAGAAAACAGGAAGGCCGAAATTTAGAGGACCAATCAGAGAGCTGCTCTCTTCCTCTGTGATCAGACCTTTAAGCACCACCAATAATAACTAATAAGCTCCAGCAGCAGAAAGCTGCTCAAACTAGGATCAATGTTGGAGATGCTTTTGAAACATGGAGAGAGGTTAGAACGCAGAAAGCTTTACAGACCCATGCAGAGCTGGCTAAACACTGAAGCTACAGTGTCCACCACATGCAGAGCTGGCTAAACACTGAAGCTACAGTGTCCACCACATGCAGAGCTGGCTAAACACTGAAGCTACAGTGTCCGCCACATGCAGAGCTGGCTAAACACTGAAGCTACAGTGTCCACCACATGCAGAGCTGGCTAAACACTGAAGCTACAGTGTCCGCCACATGCAGAGCTGGCTAAACACTGAAGCTACAGTGTCCGCCACATGCAGAGCTGGCTAAACACTGAAGCTACAGTGTCCACCACATGCAGAGCTGGCTAAACACTGAAGCTACAGTGTCCACCACATGCAGAGCTGGCTAAACACTGAAGCTACAGTGTCCACCACATGCAGAGCTGGCTAAACACTGAAGCTACAGTGTCCACCACATGCAGAGCTGTCTAAACACTGAAGCTACAGTGTCCGCCACATGCAGAGCTGGCTAGACACTGAAGCTACAGTGTCCACCACATGCAGAGCTGGCTAAACACTGAAGCTACAGTGTCCACCACATGGAGAGCTGGCTAAACACTGAAGCTACAGTGTCCACCACATGCTGACCTCTAAAGAGTTCATGTTGGATCTTTAGCGTCATCATGCAGGTTGTAACTTTTTAAACGTTCATAGTGTGTCAGTGAAAGGTTGCAGGTGAGCAGCTGACTGGATATGATGAAGGCAGGTGAACAGCTGACTGGTTGTGATGAAGGCAGGTGAGCAGCTGACTGGATGTGATGAAGGCAGGTGAACAGCTGACTGGATGTGATGAAGGCAGGTGAAGGTGAGCTCCTCTCTCTCTGCTGCTCGTCACACTGAAACACTGACCACAATCTGAAGTCACCAAAACAAACAGTAAATATGCCCGTCCAGCTAGCTAGCTTACCAAGCTAGCATGCTGGACCCCCCTGGGCTCAGGTGTGTTTTTACCTCCTTGATGGTCGATGATGGAAATTCCCTCGTTGAAATGGACGCTCCAAAGTGACGCAAGTTGAAATTGACGAGAAATCGCAACGACGGAAATTCGGAAATCGCAACGAAGTGGGAAATGAAATCACACTCATCTTTCACACTCACACGCTTGTGTGACTCACCTGGTCTGAAGCGGGGATCGAACCCGGGTGTCCACGTTGCCAGGCGGAGTCCATCACCGCTCGGCCGTCTTCAGCGCTGAAGTCTGAGGAGAACCGGAGCGAGGAAGAAGATGAGAGCCAAGCTGAACAAACTTTATTAACATCAATGAAGAGAAACAAAGATGGCTGACTTTATTTAACCAGATCATGATCACACTGACGCATCTTCAACCAGCACACACACACACACACACAACCTTCAACCAGCACACACACACAGACACCCGTTGTCATGGTTACCTCTCTACATCTGGTTAGCTTTGCTGGGAGAGGCTCAGGCTTTCAGTCTGAAGGTTGTGGGTTCAAATCCCCCTCAGTCATAGTCCACTTTGATGCTGGTGTGTTTTAGTGACGAGCGGATCGATGAGTCTTTTAAAGACGCTCACAGCTGATTGGCTGCTGATGGTTTTACACTGATCAGCTGTGACTGAATCAACGACTGTCGGCCTCTGAAATATTTCAGGAGACTTTTAGGACTCAGACCCCTGAAGGGTTAGACTCTTTAAGGAAGTCCTGAACCCACAAGACAAATCCTGAATCCTCTCAGACCATCAGAGAGACTCCCTGCAGGTTTAGCTCAGCGTGTTGGAGGAGGATTAGAGATCTGAAGGTTGTTGGTTTGAATCCTGTTTGTTCTGGTTTTAGACTCTTTAATGAAGTCCTGAACCCCCAAGATGAATCACACTGACTGCATGTCAGGCACTTCTTTGTCTGCTCAAACTCAACATCTGCATTTTTATCACGTAAACTCACCGGTCAGTATTTATTCTTTACGCTCAGACAGAAACTAGGAAAAGGTCTCTGAGTGTTCTGCACACTGAGCCTGGAATCTGCCTGGAATCTGTTTTATTCCACCACCATCCCAACATCTTTCCTTCTGTTTTAAAGTCACCTTTCTGCTGCTGGATTTCATCTTCCTGAAGACACACTTGAGCTCAGACACCACTCCAGCAGTTTGAACCTGTGACATTATAATTCTGATGAAATATGAAATGAACAGGCTTCATGATGTGCAGCACTGTTTCTTATTAAACCTGTTCATCTTCACCGTGTGTCCTCGTGAAGATGGAGGTTAAACATCGAGATGGTTAAAGTGGGAGGAGCTCTTTTCATGTCTCCTGTTGAATCGTAGTATCGGGGGTCCATTAATGTTGGCCTTTTCTCCTCATGGTGCTGAACACAGAGTGACGAGTTACACAGTTTCTTGTTTCTTAAATGCTCTCTGCTGCCACCTTGTGGTCAAACCTCTGCCTCATGGTGGCATTATGGATGCACCTCCTCATTTGGCTGGATTAAAGGGTTAATCTGACATTCATGAATTAGAAGCGCTTTGTTTCGGAGCATGTTACGTTCACTTGTGCATAACAAATGATGACCCTCAGCCAAAATATTCATTAAACATTTTTATTTAGGAAAAGAAAGAAGACACATTTAAATAATTTTAACAAAGAAAACTAAAATATTTTGTGTTTAATGTGAATGACAAAAAACATGCCGGAGATATCAATGTCTTCACGTCTCGTCTTTCTGATGAGGCCATTGAACATAGAGCCAGTTAAGTCCATCATGTGAAAGGACTTCTGGGTAATGTAGTCCTCACACAGCAGCTCATTGCTTTAAATAAATACAATGAGACATTTTGTTTACAGTAAATCAACTCCACGTCCTGCTTAACATCAGGAACGTTTTTTTCTGCTTAATTGAGAATTTTGGACTTTCTGTTAAAAATAAAACAGTGATGCCACACTTAAAGGAGCAGTCTGTAGCTCCGCCCCCTATTGGTTAAAATGAGTACTGCAGTCTAAACTCAAATCTTCACAGAGAGCTGTCTCCCGCCCTCCTCTCACACAGCTCTGCATGTGGTGCACACTGTAGCTTCAGTGTTTAGCCAGCTCTGCATGTGGTGGACACTGTAGCTTCAGTGTTTAGCCAGCTCTGCATGTGGTGGACACTGTAGCTTCAGTGTTTAAGTCAAAGCCCCGCCTACCTTCTCTGGTCCAATCAAATCCAGAGCATTCAGGAGCAGAATCTAAAGTTAGAAGGAGGACATACTGGCTGCTGCATTGTTGTCAGAGAAGCTTCAACACAGCAGGTTTCCTTCATGATCACACAGGAAGAGAGCAGCTCTCTGATTGGTCCTTTAATTATCTAGAGTTCATGTTAGAGACTTGTGCTTTATCTTCTTCATCATCTCTGACCTGACAAAGAGCTGAAGTGAGACAATTAAAACCAGAACAAGCAGGATTCAAACCAACAACCTTCCGATCTCTAATCCTCCTCCAACACGCTGAGCTAAACCTGCAGTGAGTCTGTCTGATGGTCTGAGAGGATTCAGCACTCGTCTTGTGGGTTCAGGACTTCCTTAAAGAGTCGAACCCTTCAGGGGTCTGAGTCCTAAAAGTCTCCTGAAATATTTCAGAGGCCGACAGTCGTTGATTCAGTCACAGCTGATCAGTGTAAAACCATCAGCAGCCAATCAGCTGTGAGCATCTTTAAACGACTCATCGATCAGCTCGTCACTAAAACACACCAGCATCAAAGTGGGCTATGACTGAGGGGGATTTGAACCCACAACCTTCAGTCTGACAGCCTGAGCCTCTCCCAGCTGAGCTAACCAGGAGTAGAGAGGTAACCATGACAACAGGTGTGTGTGTGTGTGTGTGTGTGTGTGTGTGTGTGTGTGTGTGTGTGTGTGTGTGTGTGTGTGTGTGTGTGTGTGTGTGTGTGTGTGTGTGTGTGTGTGTGTGTGTGTGTGTGTGTGTGTGTGCGTGCTGGTTGAAGGTGTGTCAGTGTGATCATGATCTGGTTAAATAAAGTCGGCCATCTTTGTTTCTCTTCATTGATGTTAATAAAGTTTGTTCAGCTTGGCTCTCATCTTCTTCCTCGCTCCGGTTCTCCTCAGACTTCAGCGCTGAAGACGGCCGAGCGGTGATGGACTCCGCCTGGCACCGTGGACACCCGGGTTCGATCCCCGCTTCAGACCAGGTGAGTCACACAAGCGTGTGAGTGTGAAGGATGTGTGTGATTTCATTTCCGACTTCGTTGCGATTTCCGAATTTCCGTCGTTGCGATTTCTCGTCAATTTCAACTTGCGTCACTTTGGAGCGTCCATTTCAACGAGGGAATTTCCATCGCCGACCATCAAGGAGGTAAAAACACACCTGAGCCCTGGGGGGTCCAGCTAGCTAGCTTGGTAAGCTAGCTAGCTGGACGGGCATATTTATTGTTTGTTTTGGTGACTTCAGATTGTGGTCAGTGTTTCAGTGTGACGAGCAGCAGAGAGAGAGGAGCTCACCTTCACCTGCCTTCATCACATCCAGTCAGCTGATCACCTGCCTTCATCACATCCAGTCAGCTGTTCACCTGCCTTCATCACAACCAGTCAGCTGTTCACCTGCCTTCATCACATCCAGTCAGCTGTTCACCTGCCTTCATCACATCCAGTCAGCTGTTCACCTGCCTTCATCACATCCAGTCAGCTGTTCACCTGCCTTCATCACATCCAGTCAGCTGTTCACCTGCCTTCATCACATCCAGTCAGCTGTTCACCTGCAACCTTTCACTGACACACTATGAACGTTTAAAAAGTTACAACCTGCATGATGACGCTCAGGATCCAACATGAACTCTTTAGAGGTCAGCATGTGGTGGACACTGTAGCTTCAGTGTTTAGCCAGCTCTGCATGTGGTGGACACTGTAGCTTCAGTGTTTAGCCAGCTCTACATGTGGTGGACACTGTAGCTTCAGTGTTTAGCCAGCTCTGCATGTGGTGGACACTGTAGCTTCAGTGTTTAGACAGCTCTGCATGTGGTGGACACTGTAGCTTCAGTGTTTAGCCAGCTCTGCATGGGTCTGTAAAGCTTTCTGCGTTCTAACCTCTCTCCATGTTTCATCTCCAACATTGATCCTAGTTTGAGCAGCTTTCTGCTGCTGGAGCTTATTAGAAACATGCAGAGGCTTTTTAGCTCGGGTACAATCACTTCTATCTGAAGCAGTTCCACTGCCCGCTTCCATCGCTGCAACACCTGTTCACCTGATAACTGCTCTCATATAAATACCCTACTCCAAAGTAAAACAAATCCTGTCTTTAATTGTAAACCTGTGCGTCTGAATTATTAAATACAAGCTATCAATGATATTTTTGTTTCTTGTTTTGTTATTATGACGACATTTTATTTTAAGCCTGTTCAGCAAACAAACAAACCTAACAAATGATGCAGCCACAGACTGTAAATATGTTTGGAGCTTGTTCATGTCTGCTGTAAAAACAGGCTTTTTGAATGGGTGTGTATGTGACTTCCTGTGCTGCTGCAGCCAGCCTCTAGTGGACACTCCAGGAACTGCAGGAGGTTACACTCCAGCATCAACTTCATCTATTAACACTGACGTTTTCCTCTTGGGTTCATCGTCTCTTTATGAACAAAATGTGCTGCTTTGAAAATGAAACCTGAGACAGTCTGCAGTTTTTATCCACCACTTTTATATATATTGAATAAACATAAGTGCTCTTTTTTTTTTTTAATCCACTAATGATACTTCACATCTGCTTATTGGAGAATTATTTACCCTGACATGAAGAAGACTGAACAAGAAGCATCATCCCCCTCATCCCTTCTCTGCAGAGTGCTGAGGTGAGGACAAAGAAAAAGCTGGTTACAAATCCGTTCCCACAGTTTGAAATCTGTGCGCACGGATTTGGAAAGCTGTGAGACGCTCGGCACACACAGACGCTGTTTATTCTAAAGAGCTGTGCGCACGTTTAAAGTGTTAGAAAACCGTGCGCACAGATTTGTAAACTGTGAGTACAGATGTTTTCGTACCTGAGCCTCCTTACGACTCTGAATCTACATCAAGACACAAGTTCACCTTCACGCTGAGGATCTAGTTTTCGTTGTGACTGTCCGAGGTCCTCGCTTCCTGCTTTTTCTTTTCGCTTCTTGTCGCCGTCTTTGAGAGGCGTTCTTTGTCAGAGTCAGACTTTGTTGTCTCCTCAGATATTCAGAAAGAGAAAGTTTACAGAAAAGAATCAAAAGCAAAAAAAAACCAAACAAAGGTTGTTCCCTGTGAGTGACGCTTTGGTTCGTTCCCCCGTGATAACGATTCGTGATTCCAAACGTATTTCAGTGGCGTCCCTGCTTCTTCTTAAAGAGCTTATTAAACGCGTTCCTCCTTCGGCTGCCGGACGACTCGCTCTCCTCGGCCGCGTCCTCCTCCACGGGACTCCTCCTGCTCGGCAGCGGGAGGCCCGTCCCCCGTCCGCTGCCTGACGAGCTGGACGAGGCGGACGACGGGAAGATGGCCGGGCTGTCGGTGGCGTTGGACGTCACGCAGAGCGAGCGGGTGGAGCAGGACGAGACGAGGGCGGCTGCAGAGCCGCCTCTCAGCTCCCCCAGACTGGAGCTCTTCTCCAGACCTCCGGAGCCTCCGGAGCCCGGACCCTGCAGGGGGTGCAGCCGGGAGGGGAGGACGAAGGGTCTGGAGCTGTAGAGACATCTTGGTTCCTCGTGAGAAAGAGGGAGGGCGGAGTCAGAGTCCGAGCGGTTCAGGATGTCCCTGAAAGGAAGACAGAGAGAGAAAACTGACTGACTGGACTCAACCTCGCTACTCCAATCTGGACCAGAATCCGTACTGGACTGAACCTGACTCGGGTTATCAGGACCCAGACTGACTGACTGGACTCAACCTGACTCGGGTCATCAGGACCCAGACTGACTGACTGGACTCAACCTCGCTACTCGAATCTGGACCAGAATCCGTACTGGACTGAACCTGACTCGGGTTATCAGGACCCAGACTGACTGACTGGACTCAACCTGACTCGGGTCATCAGGACCCAGACTGACTGACTGGACTCAACCTCGCTACTCGAATCTGGACCAGAATCCGTACTGGACTGAACCTGACTCGGGTTATCAGGACCCAGACTGACTGACTGGACTCAACCTGACTCGGGTCATCAGGACCCAGACTGACTGACTGGACTCAACCTCGCTACTCGAATCTGGACCAGAATCCGTACTGGACTGAACCTGACTCGGGTTATCAGGACCCAGACTGACTGACTGGACTCAACCTGACTCGGGTCATCAGGACCCAGACTGACTGACTGGACTCAACCTCGCTACTCTGATCTGGACCAGAATCTGTACTGGACTGAACCTGAGTGGGCTCAATCCCCCTGGTCTCCGCTGTACTTGACCTTATCATGACCTGACCTTGACCTTGACTCCAGCTGATCTGACTCCATGACGACCTTTACTCTCTCAGCTCGACCAATC
Source organism: Symphodus melops (assembly GCF_947650265.1). Classification (NCBI taxonomy): domain Eukaryota; kingdom Metazoa; phylum Chordata; class Actinopteri; order Labriformes; family Labridae; genus Symphodus; species Symphodus melops. The sequence continues at coordinate 16,288 of NW_027636569.1, read as the reverse complement.
AGACCTCTCTCACCTCGATCTGACTCGACTGGACTCAACCTGACTCGGGTCATCAGGACCCAGACTGACCTCGTCTACTCTTCACTGGACGGGACGCCGACGACGGAGGATTAATGGAATCAGAAAACAGATCAGAAGAGTTAAAGACCAAACAGAGAGAGGAGGAAAACAGTGCCGACCTTCGTCTCAAATATTTATCTCTAATGATTGTTCAGAAAATTAAATGTCTTTAAAAGTGTGCCAGACCACTCGCTGGTTCTTATTGGTTCTTACAGAATCAGCTGGGAGAAAAAAGGGACATTTCTTAAATCCTGACCCGTCATGATCCCTCTCTAAGAACTCGTCTTAAAGTTTGTGACGCATGCAAATCAAAAGCTCTAAAACTGTGAGATCACTCGCACGCTGTGTCGGACTCACAGTCATGTTAGTCAGATGCACTGGGCGGCTTCACGCCGTGCTCGTGGCGTGCCAGGCTCGAGGGTTCGGGTCGTACCGAGCTTGAGCGTCACTCTGGCCAAACGACCGAGCGGATCCCTCAGTATGAGTCCACCCTAAAACCCTGAATCCTGACCACATGAGAATCTTGTGGACCAATCACGGGACTCGTAAACTTTCTGTCCCTCGTGTAAAATCTGTAAATGTAAACTGCTGACAGAACGTGTTCAACTTCTCACCTTTAAATCTCAACTTCCTGTAAACGTGGAAATCTTTAATCTTTCATTTGTTCGCACACATTCAGATCAAATCTGTTTTTTTTAGCGAGGAAGTCGTAATTAGCTGTTAGTGACGAACACATCTAAACTATCTTTGGAAGACGCCCATGCAGAGGAAGATACCCAAAGCTGCCGGAGCGACAGCGCTTCCCCGGGCCGGCTGCAGCGCCCCCTGCAGGCGGGAGGCCAGACGTCGCCTCCACAGAGTGGAAGTAAGAAGAACGGAAGAGCAGAGCGGAGAAATGGCCGGCGCCCTCGGCGTACGAGGAAGAGTCTGCAGGCGGAGGACAGTACGAGAAGACCGGGGGGTGAAGAGGAGACGTGGGGCCGATCGAGGGGTGAGACAGGGAGGAGGAGAGAGAGGGCGAGGGCACAGGAAGGAACTCCAGCTGGCCAATGGAGCGGCTGCGATTCTGCCGGGGTTGACCGCTCGGAAGGCGGGACGGTGAAACACGGCCACACCCTTCCTGTTTGGGTAAATCCCGCCCTTCAACCAACCTCTGAGAGCCGAACATCCCCGCGGGGTCTCCTATCCTCTGTCGCAGGGGCATCAGACTCTGAGCTGCAGCAGAGCA
>NW_027636569.1:0-5000 GCF_947650265.1 Symphodus melops | reverse complement strand
AAGCAGAGCACAGCTCACGCTTCGAGTGTGGGCTCGTGCATGCACGGGTTAGAGAACGAGCAGGGAGGCCTGTGATTGGTTCATCAGAGAGCAGGGAGGCCTGTGATTGGTTCATTAGAGAGCAGGGAGACAGGGAGGCCTGTGATTGGTTCATTAGAGAGCAGGGAGACAGAGAGGCCTGTGATTGGTTCATCAGAGAGCAGGGAGACAGGGAGGCCTGTGATTGGTTCATCAGAGAGCAGGGAGACAGGGAGGCTGTGATTGGTTCATCAGAGAGCAGGGAGACAGGGAGGCCTGTGATTGGTTCATCAGAGAGCAGGGAGACAGGGAGGCCTGTGATTGGTTCATCAGAGAGCAGGGAGACAGGGAGGCCTGTGATTGGTTCATCAGAGAGCAGGGAGACAGGGAGGCCTGTGATTGGTTCATCAGAGAGCAGGGAGACAGGGAGGCCTGTGATTGGTTCATCAGAGAGCAGGGAGACAGGGAGGCCTGTGATTGGTTCATCAGAGAGCAGAGAGACAGGGAGGCCTGTGATTGGTTCATCAGAGAGCAGGGAGACAGGGAGGCCTGTGATTGGTTCATCAGAGAGCAGGGAGACAGGGAGGCCTGTGATTGGTTCATCAGAGAGCAGAGAGACAGGGAGGCCTGTGATTGGTTCATCAGAGAGCAGGAAGACAGGGAGGCCTGTGATTGGTTCATTAGAGAGCAGGGAGACAGGGAGGCTGTGATTGGTTCATCAGAGAGCAGGGAGACAGGGAGGCCTGTGATTGGTTCATCAGATTGGTACCTCGTGGCAGACATTGGTTGAAGTTTTTACAGACTTACAAACTGATACAGATGATGGATTTACTTTGTTCCTTTTTCAGAGAACCTGAGTTATTAATGTCTGTCAGGACCTAAAGACAAGTTCAATCAAATTCTTGAAAAGTTGCACTTGAACACACCACAGCGGACAGCCAACCAGCAGGTAACTTGTGCGTGCATGTGTGAGAGGAAATAACTCGTCATGCCAGCAGGCGGCGCTAGTCTGCGATCATCGTTCCAGAAAGTGAAAACAGGAAGAGAACGAGGACGGAGAAGATAAACAAACTGCTGTTATGACACACTTCCTGTTTGGCCACACAGACGTGTCGAAACGTGCGGAAGACACCTGGAAACACTAAAGAAGAAGAAGAGGGGACCTTTAAGAAACACTACTTGATAGGATGTGTCGGGGGGGGGTCAGGATGGGTTGGGGGGGGGGGGGGGGGGGGTCAGAATGTGTCAGGGGGGGGTCAGGATGTGTCAGGGGGGGGTCAGGATGTGTCAGAGGGGGGGGTCAGTATGTGTCGGGGGGGGGTCAGAGGGGTCAGGGGGGTCAGTATGGGTCAGAGGGGTCAGTATGAGTCAGGGGGGGTCAGAGGGGTCAGTATGGGTCAGGGGGGGGTCAGAGGGGTCAGTATGGGTCAGGTTGGGTCAGAGGGGGGTCAGTATGGGTCAGGGGGGTCAGTATGGGTCAGAGGGGGGTCAGAGGGGTCAGTATGGGTCAGGGGGGTCAGTATGGGTCAGGGGGGTCAGTATGGGTCAGTATGGGTCAGAGGGGGGTCAGAGGGGTCAGTATGGGTCAGTATGGGTCAGAGGGGGGTCAGTATGAGTCAGAGGGGGGTCAGTATGGGTCAGAGGGGGGTCAGTATGGGTCAGAGGGGGGTCAGTATGAGTCAGAGGGGGGTCAGTATGGGTCAGAGGGGGGTCAGAGGGGGGTCAGGATCTGTCAGGGGTGCAGCTGGACTCACTTCTCCTGCAGGTCCATCAGGCTCTCCTCGGCCCTCTGCAGACCCTCCAGGTCCTTCATCAGCTTCCCCAGGTCGTCTCTGGACTTCCTGGTCTGAGCGTAGGCGAACCAGCAGCCGCCCAGTGCCATCAGGACAGACAGACCCAGAACCAGGTCCTTCACCCGGTTATGTTGTCCTGAGTCCAAACCGAGGAAACACAGACGGACTCAAAACAACGTTACAGACACTCAGAGGACTGACAGCTCGGAGACGACCTCACACACACACACACACACACACACACACACACACACACACACACACACACACACACACACACACACACACACACACACACACACACACACACACACACACACACACACACACACACACACACCTGGTGGGGGTCCAAACAGTACGATGTAGAGAGCTTTGAGCTGAAGTTTCTGAGCGTGACTTCTGTCTACAATCTTCAGCACGGACACAGTCAGAGTGGTGTTCTTCACCGCCAGCCTGCAGGGGACACACACACACACACACACACACACACACACACACACACACACACACACACACACACACACACACACACACACACACACACAACGTTAATAGACAGTCTGAGACTCTGTAGCTTTAAATCTCCACAGGAAGTGACAGCTCGGGGTTGTGGCGGGAGAAACTGTGTTACCTGTGTGTGTGTGTGTGTGTGTGTGTGTGTGTGTGTGTGTGTGTGTGTGTGTTACCTGGGTAACGCCCTCCCGTCCAGCTGTTCTCTCCTGAAGCTGTCGGAGTACTGAGGGAGCTCCACACTGTTGATCAGCCAGTCCTCCACCTGCTGCACCGTCCAGTTAAACACTGCACACACGCACACGCACACACACACACACACTGCTGTGACCTTGACCCTTTGACCTTCAGGATGCTTTAACGTGACCTCTGTGACCTGAGCAGCAGACTGGAGTCCTTTCAGCGTCTTGTGAGCTCGTTCAGGTCAAGTCACGCCGTATAAGTACGCGACGCATTCACTGCTGTTTGGAACGGTGCCAAGCGTACCGATCTGACCTTAAAGGGGCGGAGCTAGACACACCCCAGGCCACTGATTGGTCGAAAGACACATCACTTCCTGTGTGATAGCAGGTTTAAGTGATAAAAACACGGCTTGCTTGCTGTTTTTGTTAGAGAAGCTCCGCCTCCATGGATGACCTCGGAGGTCCTGACCTCTGCTGGTCGTCTGCCATTGCTGACCTGTGTCACGCTGCTATGATGTCATGCTGTCATGTAGCTGACACTGATATCGCCGTGTGGCTTCCATGTACGGGTCAGTGGAAACACAAACAGGACAGAAACAAGCTTTAAACTGGACAAACATGCTGGAACCCATCTGCTATTTTAGTAATGTAGACAGCTGCTCGCTCGCTCGCTCTGTGTGTCTCTCTCTCTCTCTCTGTCTCTCTGTCTCTCTGTGTCTGTGTCTCTCTCTCTCTCTCTGTCTCTCTGTCTCTCTGTCTCTCTGTCTCTGTGTCTCTCTCTGTCTCTCTGTCTCTCTCTCTCTCTCTCTCTCTCTCTCCCTCTCTCTCTCTCTCTCTCTCTCTCTCTCTCTCTGGATGAAATCGATAAATAAAGATGGCGTCTGTCTGACCCTCGGAGCTCTTCCAGGCGCTCCACATGTCCTCCACGCTGATGTGCAGGTCGGCTCGGTGGAAGCTGCTGTGTTTGGTTTTGGGGTCGTGATCCTTCAGGTCCTCCCTGAGAAACTGGGGGGGGGGGGGGGGGGGGGGGGGGGGGGGGTTTAGATGTGAGCTGTTATCACGAGGCTTCATGTACTCTCCACACATCCTTTCTCCTTCTGTCTCACCTCGTCCGTCTCGGTCATGTCCACCGTCCCGTCGGCGTCGTCGTCCATCTGTTTGTGAATGCTGCAGATCGCCTCGAAGCTCAGCAGAGCGTTTTCATCCTGACAGAGCTGCAGGTCGATCCCACACAGACCTACAACACACACACACACACACACTCTGTAACCAGCTGAGTCCATCATGTGAAAGGACTTCTGGGTAATGTAGTCCTAACACTGACAGCAGCTCATTGCTATAAATAAATACAATGAGACATTTTGCTAAACATCAGGAACGTTTTTTCTGCTTAATTGAGAATTTTGGACTTTCTGATAAAAATCTGTAGCTCCGCCCCCTAGTGTTTAAAATGAGTACTGCAGTCTAAACTCTAACGATCACAGAGAGCTGGCTCCCCCCCCTCCTCTCACACAAGTGAGCATGTGGAGGACACTGTAGCTTCAGTGTTTAGCCAGCTCTGCATGTAGAGACACTGTAGCTTCAGTGTTTAGCCAGCTCTGCATGTAGAGACACTGTAGCTTCAGTGTTTAGCCAGCTCTGCATGTGGTGGACACTGTAGCTTCAGTGTTTAGCCAGCTCTGCATGTGGTGGACACTGTAGCTTCAGTGTTTAGCCAGCTCTGCATGTGGTGGACACTGTAGCTTCAGTGTTTAGCCAGCTCTGCATGTAGAGACACTGTAGCTTCAGTGTTTAGCCAGCTCTGCATGTAGAGACACTGTAGCTTCAGTGTTTAGCCAGCTCTGCATGTAGAGACACTGTAGCTTCAGTGTTTAGCCAGCTCTGCATGTAGAGACACTGTAGCTTCAGTGTTTAGCCAGCTCTGCATGTAGAGACACTGTAGCTTCAGTGTTTAGCCAGCTCTGCATGTGGTGGACACTGTAGCTTCAGTGTTTAGCCAGCTCTGCATGTGGTGGACACTGTAGCTTCAGTGTTTAGCCAGCTCTGCATGTAGAGACACTGTAGCTTCAGTGTTTAGCCAGCTCTGCATGTGGTGGACACTGTAGCTTCAGTGTTTAGCCAGCTCTGCATGTGGTGGACACTGTAGCTTCAGTGTTTAGCCAGCTCTGCATGTGGTGGACACTGTAGCTTCAGTGTTTAGCCAGCTCTGCATGTGGTGGACACTGTAGCTTCAGTGTTTAGCCAGCTCTGCATGGGTCTGTAAAGCTTTCTGCGTTCTAACCTCTCTCCATGTTTCATCTCCAACATTGATCCTAGTTTGAGCAGCTTTCTGCTGCTGGAGCTTATTAGAAACATGCAGAGGCTTTTTAGCTCGGGTACAATCACTTCTATCTGAAGCAGTTCCACTGCCCGCTTCCATCGCTGCAACACCTGTTCACCTGATAACTGCTCTCATATCTGGCAAACCCAGGGGCGTCCAAAACGGCCGTGTGAG
>NW_027636570.1:27500-28775 GCF_947650265.1 Symphodus melops | reverse complement strand
AGGCGCAGCAGGAGAAGGAGGAGGAGAAGAAGCTGCTGGTGGCGGTGAGTCTGAATGTGACCATGTGACCTCTTAAAGAGACAGTACACAGTGTTAGTGTCTCACTAACCTCCGATTTCATCCTTCTCCTCCTCCTCTTCCTGTCTCTACTGTCTCTCCTTCTTACTCCTCTTCCTGTCTCTTATTGTCTCTCCTTCTCCTCCTCTTCCTGTCTCTACTGTCTCTCCTTCTCCTCCTCTTCCTGTCTCTACGTCTCTCCTTCTCCTCCTCTTCCTGTCTCTTATTGTCTCTCCTTCTCCTCCTCTTCCTGTCTCTTATTGTCTCTCCTTCTCCTCCTCTCCTGTCTCTACCGTCTCTCTTTCTCCTCCTCTTCCTGTCTCTTATTGTCTCTCCTTCTCCTCCTCTTCCTGTCTCTTATTGTCTCTCCTTCTCCTCCTCTTCCTGTCTCTTATTGTCTCTCCTTCTCCTCCTCTTCCTGTCTCTTATTGTCTCTCCTTCTCCTCCTCTTCCTGTCTCTACTGCCTCTCCTTCTCCTCCTCTTCCTGTCTCTTATTGTCTCTTATTGTCTCTTCCTGTCTCTTCCTGTTTCTTATTGTCTCTTTCTGTCTCTTTCTGTCTCTTCCTGTCTCTTTCTGTCTCTTATTGTCTCTTTCTGTCTCTTATTGTCTCTTCCTGTCTCTTATTGTCTCTTCCTGTCTCTTATTGTCTCTTCCTGTCTCTTCCCGTCTCTTCCTGTCTCTTCATGTCTCTTATTGTCTCTTCCTGTCTCTTATTGTCTCTTCCTGTCTCTTCCTGTCTCTACCTGTCTCTCTGTCTCCACCTGCAGAAACTGTCTCAGGAGTTTGAGATCAAGCGGCTGTCTTTGGAGGAGCAGAGGGACCGCCTGCAGCAGCAGCTCGATAACCTGAAGGAGGAGCTCTCAGCTAAACTCAATATGGCCAATCAGGAGGTAGGACCCATAATGTGTCCCTGAGAAACCTCATCCAGGTCCAGGACTGCATGCTGACCCCCCTCTGCTCCCTCCACAGGTCTCTCACCTGCAGGAGCTGGTGAGGGAGGGGGAGCAGAACATGGGCTCGGCTCAAACGCAGATCTCCTGTCTGAAGGAGACGCAGGAGAAACTGAGGACAGAGCTGGACGCCACCAGGTCCCGAGTGCGAGAGACGAGCAACCTGCTGACCGACCTGCAGGTAAGACTCAGGGTTTACTGACCTGCAGGTAAGACTCAGGGTTTAGTGACCTGCAGGTAAGACTCAGGGTTTACTGACCTGCAAG
>NW_027636570.1:20000-22500 GCF_947650265.1 Symphodus melops | reverse complement strand
TGTAATGTCAGGTGTGGTGTCAGGTGTGGTGTCAGGTGTGGTGTCAGGTGTGGTGGCAGGTGTGGTGTCAGGTGTGGTGTCAGGTGTGGTGTCAGGTGTAATGTCAGGTGTGGTGTCAGGTGTGGTGTCAGGTGTGGTGTCAGGTGTGGTGTGGTGTCAGGTGTGGTGTCAGGTGTGGTGTCAGGTGTGGTGTGTGGTGTGGTGTCAGGTGTGGTGTGGTGTCAGGTGTGGTGTGGTGTCAGGTGTGGTGTCAGGTGTAGTGTCAGGTGTGGTGTCAGGTGTGGTGTGGTGTCAGGTTTGGTGTCAGGTGTGGTGTGGTGTCAGGTGTGGTGTGGTGTCAGGTGTAGTGTCAGGTGTAGTGTCAGGTGTGGTGTGGTGTCAGGTGTGGTTTCAGGTGTGGTGTCAGGTGTGGTGTGGTGTCAGGTGTGGTGTCAGGTGTGGTGTCAGGTGTAGTGTCAGGTGTAGTGTCAGGTGTAGTGTCAGGTGTGGTGTCAGGTGTGGTGTCAGGTGTGGTGTCAGGTGTGGTGTCAGGTGTAGTGTCAGGTGTAGTGTCAGGTGTGGTGTCAGGTGTGGTGTCAGGTGTGGTGTGGTGTCAGGTGTAGTTTCAGGTGTGGTGTAGTGTCAGGTGTGGTGTCAGGTGTAGTGTCAGGTGTGGTGTCAGGTGTGGTGTCAGGTGTGGTGTGGTATCAGGTGTAGTGTCAGGTGTAGTGTCAGGTGTAGTGTCAGGTGTAGTGTCAGGTGTAGTGTCAGGTGTAGTGTCAGGTGTGGTGTGGTGTCAGGTGTAGTGTCAGGTGTGGTGTCAGGTGTGGTGTCAGGTGTGGTGTCAGGTGTAGTGTCAGGTGTAGTGTCAGGTGTGGTGTCAGGTGTGGTGTGGTGTCAGGTGTGGTGTCAGGTGTGGTGTCAGGTGTGGTGTCAGGTGTGGTGTCAGGTGTGGTGTCAGGTGTAGTGTCAGGTGTAATGTCAGGTGTGGTGTCAGGTGTGGTGTCAGGTGTGGTGTCAGGTGTGGTGTCAGGTGTGGTGTCAGGTGTAGTGTCAGGTGTAGTGTCAGGTGTGGTGTCAGGTGTGGTGTGGTGTCAGGTGTGGTGTCAGGTGTAGTGTAAGGTGTGGTGTCAGGTGTAGTGTCAGGTGTAATGTCAGGTGTGGTGTCAGGTGTGGTGTCAGGTGTAGTGTCAGGTGTGGTGTCAGGTGTGGTGTCAGGTGTAGTGTCAGGTGTGGTGTAGTGTCAGGTGTGGTGTCAGGTGTGGTGTCAGGTGTGGTGTGGTGTCAGGTGTGGTGTCAGGTGTGGTGTCAGGTGTGGTGTCAGGTGTGGTGTGGTGTCAGGTGTGGTGTCAGGTGTAGTGTCAGGTGTAGTGTCAGGTGTAGTGTCAGGTGTAGTGTCAGGTGTGGTGTCAGGTGTGGTGTCAGGTGTAGTGTCAGGTGTGGTGTCAGGTGTAGTGTCAGGTGTGGTGTCAGGTGTGGTGTCAGGTGTAGTGTCAGGTGTGGTGTAGTGTCAGGTGTTGTGTCAGGTGTGGTGTCAGGTGTGGTGTCAGGTGTGGTGTGGTGTCAGGTGTGGTGTCAGGTGTAGTGTCAGGTGTGGTGTCAGGTGTGGTGTGGTGTCAGGTGTGGTGTCAGGTGTGGTGTCAGGTGTGGTGTCAGGTGTAGTGTCAGGTGTAGTGTCAGGTGTGGTGTCAGGTGTGGTGTGGTGTCAGGTGTGGTGTCAGGTGTGGTGTGGTGTCAGGTGTGGTGTCAGGTGTAGTGTAAGGTGTGGTGTCAGGTGTAGTGTCAGGTGTGGTGTGGTGTCAGGTGTAGTGTCAGGTGTGGTGTCAGGTGTGGTGTCAGGTGTGGTGTCAGGTGTGGTGTGGTGTCAGGTGTGGTGTCAGGTGTAGTGTCAGGTGTGGTGTCAGGTGTGGTGTGGTGTCAGGTGTAGTGTCAGGTGTGGTGTCAGGTGTGGTGTAGTGTCAGGTGTGGTGTCAGGTGTGGTGTCAGGTGTGGTGTCAGGTGTGGTGTCAGGTGTAGTGTCAGGTGTGGTGTCAGGTGTGGTGTCAGGTGTAGTGTCAGGTGTGGTGTCAGGTGTAGTGTCAGGTGTAATGTCAGGTGCAGTGTCAGGTGTAGTGTCAGGTGTGGTGTCAGGTGTGGTGTGGTGTCAGGTGTAGTGTCAGGTGTAATGTCAGGTGTGGTGTCAGGTGTGGTGTGGTGTCAGGTGTGGTGTCAGGTGTAGTGTCAGGTGTAGTGTCAGGTGTAATGTCAGGTGTGGTGTCAGGTGTGGTGTCAGGTGTGGTGTCAGGTGTGGTGTCAGGTGTAGTGTCAGGTGTAATGTCAGGTGCAGTGTCAGGTGTAATGTCAGGTGTGGTGTCAGGTGTGGTGTCAGGTGTGGTGTCAGGTGTGGTGTCAGGTGTAGTGTCAGGTGTGGTGTCAGGTGTAGTGTCAGGTGTAATGTCAGGTGCAGTGTCAGGTGTAGTGTCAGGTGTGGTGTCAGGTGTGGTGTGGTGTCAGGTGTAGTGTCAGGTGTGGTGTCAGGTGT
>NW_027636570.1:0-5000 GCF_947650265.1 Symphodus melops | reverse complement strand
CACCTGTCTGTCTGCATCCTCACCTGTCTTTCTGTCTGCATCCTCACCTGTCTGTCTGCTTCCTCACCTGTCTGTCTGTCTGCTTCCTCACCTGTCTGTCTGTCTGCTTCCTCACCTGTCTGTCTGTCTGCATCCTCACCTGTCTGTCTGTCTGCTTCCTCACCTGTCTGTCTGCTTCCTCACCTGTCTTTCTGCATCCTCACCTGTCTGTCTGTCTGTCTGCTTCCTCACCTGTCTGTCTGCTTCCTCACCTGTCTGTCTGTCTGTCTGTCTGCATCCTCACCTGTCTGTCTGTCTGCTTCCTCACCTGTCTGTCTGCTTCCTTACCTGTCTGTCTGCTTCCTCACCTGTCTGTCTGCATCCTCACCTGTCTGTCTGCTTCCTCACCTGTCTGTCTGCATCCTCACCTGTCTGTCTGCTTCCTCACCTGTCTGTCTGCATCCTCACCTGTCTGTCTGCATCCTCACCTGTCTGTCTGTCTGCTTCCTTACCTGTCTGTCTGCTTCCTCACCTGTCTGTCTGCTTCCTCACCTGTCTGTCTGCTTCCTCACCTGTCTGTCTGTCTGCTTCCTTACCTGTCTGTCTGCTTCCTCACCTGTCTGTCTGCTTCCTCACCTGTCTGTCTGCTTCCTCACCTGTCTGTCTGCTTCCTCACCTGTCTGTCTGCTTCCTCACCTGTCTGTCTGCATCCTCACCTGTCTGTCTGCATCCTCACCTGTCTGTCTGCTTCCTCACCTGTCTGTCTGCATCCTCACCTGTCTGTCTGCATCCTCACCTGTCTGTCTGCTTCCTCACCTGTCTGTCTGCATCCTCACCTGTCTGTCTGTCTGCTTCCTCACCTGTCTGTCTGCTTCCTCACCTGTCTGTCTGCATCCTCACCTGTCTGTCTGTCTGTCTGTCTGCTTCCTCACCTGTCTGTCTGCATCCTCACCTGTCTGTCTGCTTCCTCACCTGTCTGTCTGCTTCCTCACCTGTCTGTCTGCTTCCTCACCTGTCTGTCTGTCTGCTTCCTCACCTGTCTGTCTGTCTGCTTCCTCACCTGTCTGTCTGCTTCCTCACCTGTCTGTCTGCTTCCTCACCTGTCTGTCTGCTTCCTCACCTGTCTGTCTGCTTCCTCACCTGTCTGTCTGCTTCCTCACCTTAAAGTGATGATTAGTTCAAATCCAGAAACAAACAGTCTAAAGTCACGTTGAGTGTTTTCAATGTTTGATTATTAATCAGGAAACTGAGCAGCTGATTCCCTGCACACACACACACACACACACACACACACACACACACACACACACACACACACACACACACACACACACACTGTGTATTTATGTGATGTCTCCTCCCTCAGCCTTCCTGAGGCCCACAGCTCGTCTCCCCCCGTGCTGAGCGGCGAGGAAGGGGGCGGAGTCAAAGCTCATGCTGCACGTGAAGAAGAGAAAGAAGAACAGCTGTACTCACAGTACTTCTCCTTCTGACTGCAAAAAAACACACCACAGACAGAGAGCTGAGGACACACACACACACACACACACACACACACACACACACACACACACACACACACACACACACACACACACACACAGTTTTTACGACACCAGCATCAAACAGACTTCAGCTCGTGTCCCGCTCTCTGTGTACATACTGTTTGATTTACACACCTGAGCAGAGAACACCTGGACTCATGATGTTTATATTCCCCTGTATTTATAAATCAGCTGTTTTTCTACACACACACACACACACACACACACACACACACACACATACACACACACACAGACACACACACACACACACACACACACATACACACACACACACACACACACACACACACACACACACACACACACACACACACACACACACACACACACACACACACACACACACACACACACACACACACACACACACACATACACACACACACACACACACACACACACACACCTCCAGCTTCTTTTTAATGCCAAGGCGCTCACCAGCCGTGTGTGTGTGTGTGTGTGTGTGTGTGTGTGAGGGTCAGGCCATGGAGCATGTAACACACACACACACACACACACACACACACACACACACACACACACACACACACACACAGACACACACACACACACACACACACACATACACACACACACACACACACACACACACACCTCCAGCTTCTTTTTAATGCCAAGGCGCTCACCAGCCGTGTGTGTGTGTGTGTGTGTGTGTGTGTGTGAGGGTCAGGCCATGGAGCATGTAACACACACACACACACACACACACACACACACACACACACACACACACACACACACACACACACACACACACACACACGATGCTGAATCTCAAGTCAAGTTAAAGGAAACACGACACATAAAACACTGCACGTCTTCCAGAAGTGAGCCAGCTGAGTGTGTGAACACACCATTATTTATCACACACACACACACACACACACACACACACAGCTGGTTCACTGTCACACTGTGAACATTTATAAAGAAACTTGATCACAGACATTTCTTTTTCATTGATTTGATTTTCTTGTTAATTTAAATTTTGTACATTTGATTTGTTTTTCTTTCTTGTATTTTATTGACCTGTTTTATTTGGACGTGTTCTGAGAACATGAAGCTCGTCCCTAAAGGATGCTGCCTCGTGTGGGCAAGTGCAGAACTGCGGGAAGGTCACATCTGAACAGCTGATGGTCACTGAGCCAATGAGACTCTGTAAACAGGAAACATGTGACATCACTCTGATCAGCCAATAAGACGCACACAAACAGGAAGTCTGTGGACACCACAGAGACGAACAGGAAGTGACGATTGGATGTGGGCCTTGATGATGTTGTCATTCTAATGATGTCTGTAAAATATATAATAATAATTATGGGACCATTAAGGACAATATTTATATTTATATCATTTCTGTTGTATTACATGGAAACAGTAAAATGATGATTGTGACACAGCGGCTCTTTTACTGTGTGTCTGTCAGACCAGCTGAATCTACACACCTGTCAGACCACGACCTACACACCTGTCAGACCACGACCTACACACCTGTCAGACCACGACCTACACACCTGTCAGACCAACACGACCTGCACACCTGTACTCTGCTGACCTTGAGATAACGGCCTATCGAGCCTTTGTTGAAAGACGGCGCTGCTGTACGAACATTAACGCGTCATGTAGCCAATGAAATTGCCCAAACATGGATCTGCAGCTTCTATCTATAGAAGTGATTTATTCATGAGATCATTTAAAGTACAAATAGTTTTCAGATGTCCTGATAATAATCAGTGAGGTCATAGAGACGCTCTAATAAATGAATCATTGAGAGAAAAAAGACGTTAGACATTAAACAGCCATAAAGCTGAATGATTCTTGTGCTTTGACTGATCCTCTGAATAATAACTCGTTTAATATATAATATATATATATATATATATATATATATATATATATATATATATATATATATATCCGGGGTCATCCATGAATGTGTAAATGTGAGCAGTAACAACTCAGAGATCAGAAGATCAAACGTTCTTTATTATCAAGCAGTGTTTAGTGCTCGTCTGCTGAACACACTAATAACACTTCATACTTATTATATTTCTGTGCTTACTGTCACTGCAGATGAAGATTTATATCATAAATGTTTAACAGAAGCAGGTTTATAATGATATATTCCATTAAAATGAACTTTAATGCAAATTTAAACTTTATTCTATACAACACATCTGCTTCCATTGACCATCTAATCACACCATGCAAACTCTAAGTGTGTGTGTGTGTGTGTGTGTGTGTGTGTGTGTGTGTGTGTGTGTGTGTGTGCGTGTGGTAGCTGCCCTTCATGTTTTACAGGCATGTTAATAAGTTGTTCTGCTGTCATGCTCCATTTGAACACTAGAGGGCACCAAAGCTACTTCAAAGTTTTCAAATTTAATTTGCAGTTCAACTCAGTGCTGTGAATACTACATTACCCATGAGTCTCAGTGACTGCTGCTGGAGAAAGGGAGCCAATCAGAGTCCCTGAAGGTGAGTAGTGTTGATCTTTTTAAAGGGACATTAATGTTTTGATATGTGTAACCTGGTAGATTTTGTTTTACACTGTTGAATTAAATGTATTCTAACCTTTACACATGTTTTGTTTTTTTCAAGTGACCAAACGTCACATTATTCTCAGGAAAGATCAAACTTTGACCCATCCTCTTTTTCTAACTCCTCATTTATCGGAGGACATGTTTTATGAGACCCAGAGTGAGTCGATCCTGACGGAGAAGGAAGATAGAAATAACTACTCAGAGTGTTTATGTCACTGCAGGAAGCAGAAAGGCTCATGGGAAATGTATTTTCCCAGCAGAGATTTCTTGACTGTTTTCTCAGGAACTATCGTCGTTCTCACCAAAACTGTGTGAGTAGCACGTTCTGTATTCATCCAGATGTTACATGTGTTCAGTAAACTGTAATAATCCAGATGTTGAAGTCATGTGTCTGTAGTTTAGCTGTGTAATAATCCAGATGTTGAAGTCATGTGTCTGTAGTTTAGCTGTGTAATAATCCAGATGTTGAAGTCTTGTGTCTGTAGTTTAGCTGTGTAATAATCCAGATGTTGAAGTCATGTGTCTGTAGTTTAGCTGTGTAATAATCCAGATGTTGATGTCATGTGTCTGTAGTTTAGCTGTGTAATAATCCAGATGTTGAAGTCTTGTGTCTGTAGTTTAGCTGTGTAATAATCCAGATGTTGAAGTCTTGTGTCTGTAGTTTAGCTGTGTAATAATCCAGATGTGAAGTCATGTGTCTGTAGTTTAGCTGTGTAATAATCCAGATGTTGAAGTCTTGTGTCTGTAGTTTAGCTGTGTAATAATCCAGATGTTGAAGTCTTGTGTCTGTAGTTTAGCCCGTGTAATAATCCAGATGTTGAAGTCTTGTGTCTGTAGTTTAGCTGTGTAATAATCCAGATGTTGATGTCATGTGTCTGTAGTTTAGCTGTGT
>NW_027636571.1:0-32500 GCF_947650265.1 Symphodus melops | reverse complement strand
CTGGAGTCCTCGTCCTCCTTCAGCTCCAGCATTAAGCTGGAAACTGGTTCAGGGGAGACAGAAGGTCTTCACTGCTCCAAACCTGAGGAGAGTTCCTCCACCACAGACCCAGAAGTCCGACAAAGCCATTTGAACCAACAACAGACCTCCGCCGTTCTCCGGATTTTCACGGACTCTCTCCAGAACTACCTGCTACCTCCACAGAACCAGCAGCAGCCTCTGTCTGAGAGCCTGGAGGACGAGCAGTGTCCTTCAGCCGAGCCTGGCTCAGGCGTGTCCCCTCACAGACACAACCTGGTGGGCTGGGGGTCTCCGACTCCGTCAGAGTCGTACGGCCACCCCGTCATCCACGCTGCCTGAGGAGGAGGAGGAGGAGGAGAGCTGCTGCCCACGCTGCCTGGAGCTGGAGCAGGAGGTGCTGTCTCTGCAGCAGGAGAACGAGGAGCTGAGGAACAAGCTGGAGAACGTCCCAGGTGCAGTAATAACAGACTGTGTGTTCTTTGGTTTCTCATTCAGCTCGTACTGACAGTGAGAGAGAGTCACATGTTATAATCTAAAAGCATCACTTCCTGTGTCCCTTCAGCTTCATGAACACTCAGCTCATTTGATCTCCCTGTGACTCTCTGAGCTCAGATTACAGTTCAGTGTTAAACTCTGCAGGATCCTTGAGAGACGCAGCAGATGGTTCGTCTGTTTGTTGCTGGTCACATTATTCTGTGTTTTCCTGCAGCTCCCTGTCAGAACGTCCTCGACTACTTTAAGACTGTTCTGGAGTTTCACAACCAGCTGGTCCCGCCGCTGCCGGAGGAGCCGCTTACCGAGGTGACGACACCTGAACATTAGTCACAGGGATGTTATAAGAAACATCCAGTCTTTATTAATAACCATTGTGTTAATAAAAATGAATAAATAAAGCAGTGTGAAAATGTCTCTGCAGGAAGAAGAGAGGCAGACAGTGTTTGAGGTCAGTGTTTCACATTATACAGAGTTTGAGTCTGTTTTAGAAAGAAAGGTTTTCTTTTTTTACTGAAATGATCAGCGTTCATCCTTAAAGCAGCTTCCTTTACTTTAAAACTGAAGAAAACCAAATGTTGTGGCTTCTTGTTCAGGGCAGCAAACAGCTGCTGGAGAACTACCCTCTCTTCATCACCAACAAGCAGTGGGACGAAGCTGTCAATTCCTCAAAGAAGGACGGCCGGCGGTTGCTGCGTTACCTGATTCGTTACGTCTTCACCACAGACGAGCTCAAATTCTCCTGCGGACTGGGAAAAAGGAAGCGTTCAGTCCACTCAGGAGATCCAGGCCTGGAGAGACGGCCACTCAACCCGCTCAAAGTCAGCTGCCTCAGAGGTACAGATCTGACAGAGGCTGTTGAGAAGGAGGTTCATCGTGAGCCCGTCAGTCCTTTAAATGTCAACAGGTCCAAATCAGGTCCAAATCAAGCCTAAAGCAGCAGAACTATGAGCTGGTCTAAACACCTGCAGGCCCGAATATAAGATTTATCAAAAAGGAACCTTTTAAATTCTTAAAAATACAGTGTGTCTGCCTCCAAGAGCCCGACTGGTAGACCATTCCAGAGGAGCCTGATAACTGCAGACTCTACCGCCTGTAGTTTAGAGACTGTAGGTACCAGCAGGTCTGATAACTGCAGACTCTACCTCCTGTAGTTTAGAGACTGTAGGTACCAGCAGGTCTGATAACTGCAGACTCTACCTCCTGTAGTTTAGAGACTGTAGCTACCAGCAGGTCTGATAACTGCAGACTCTACCTCCTGTAGTTTAGAGACTGTAGGTACCAGCAGGTCTGATAACTGCAGACTCTACCTCCTGTAGTTTAGAGACTGTAGGTACCAGCAGGTCTGATAACTGCAGACTCTACCATCATCCTGTCCATCAATAACTAAAACATTGTTCTCCTTCTGCCAGAGTTCATCCGGATGCACTGTGCCTCAAACCCTGACTGGTGGATGCCGTCAGAGGAGCAGATAAACAAAGTGTTTAGTGACGCCGTGGGTCACGCTCGTCAGGGCCGAGCGGTCGGCACGTTTCTGGGGAGCAGCGGCAGCAGCACCAGCAGCCTGTACATGGACGCCTTTGATGGACATCTGTCACAAGATGAGCTGTATTTAAAAGGCTGCCAGAACAGTCAGTCGGACTGAAGTGAGAGACGGAATCAAAGACGGAAGCCGTAAATGTAGCCTCATTACGACATATCCCGAAACAATGACCTGAACCTGTCACTTTATCCTGTGAGACATTCCAGACGCTTATCAAACATCAGAACACTTCATCCTTTGTGTCATTATATTCAGTGAACATCTGACAGTTGGAATGTTTGGTCTTCCATTCTTTTTTATCCATTGTTGTTTTCTGAACTTACGTCAGCATTAATCAATACTTCAGATTGTGAACTGACATGCAAACCTTCCAGTAATCACAAACATTTCAGACTTGTGTTCGGTGGCCTCATGACGTGAAATCATCCATCACAGAAACAACCTTTGATATGTTTGTTTGT
Organism: Symphodus melops; assembly: GCF_947650265.1. NCBI lineage: Eukaryota > Metazoa > Chordata > Actinopteri > Labriformes > Labridae > Symphodus > Symphodus melops. The sequence goes on along the minus strand of NW_027636571.1, from coordinate 29,983 downwards.
CTCTGGCACCTTGTGTTTCAGGAGTGCCTCTGGTCCCTGGAGGGTTTCAAACACTGGTTTTATTTCAGGAAGGAGCTGTCCAGTAAGCTTCATGTAGCTTCACTGCACTTAAAGACTTTTTGTTAACAGAAGACTTAAGATGACGCCTCAGTAAATTCAGATCTGCAGAAAGAATCAAATCAGAATAAAGATTTGTGTTGGTTTAATTCATTCAAACAAAAGATATCTTGTATTAATCAAACTTCTCGGAACATGGTTGGCATTTCTTCTGGAGTTGTCTTGTTGTCCTGGGCAGCAGCCAGATACTAAAGCCTTACTCTGGAGTCAAGGCCAGGTTTCATCATCACAAGTCACAGAATATTAAAACAGATGTCTTGTTCATATTAATGTCAGAGCCTGTCTCAATGTAAATATGACTGTTGACCTACAGAAAGTTAAGACTCCCTGAAGTTTGTTGTGTCGTCTCACTGTGGTTGGAGACCAGTCCAACAACACACTTTAAACATGTTTCTTTAATTCTCATCACTTCACTCATGGGTCGTGTTTTCTACATTAGAATGTACCAGATCTACCCGATCATGTTGCCAAGCTGTTTGTCTAAATGTCTGATATAGCGTTGAGTATTGTGTGAGCTGTTATGAAATACCACGTATCTCTCTCTCTCTTTAAAAGCCAAGTAGAAAAGTGCCACAGAAACCTTCTTCAGTCGGATTCTGTCGTCGTGTTGCTGTTTTGAATGTGAGCGTTGGTTTGTATTTACTGTTAACAACACTGTGAAACATCAGTCGCATTTTTACTGATCTGAGAGCTTCTGTTGTTTTGATTTATAATAAAAGAAAAAAGAACTGAAGCTGAAAATGATGATGGTTCACTTTTATCCAACCAGCCCTTCCATATAATCCATCCATCCATCATCCATCCATCATCCATCCATCATCCATCCATCATCCATCCATCATCCATCCATCAATCATCCATCATCCATCCATCATCCATCCATCATCCATTCATCAATCATCCATCATCCATCCATCATCAATCCATCAATCATCCATCATCCATCCATCATCCATCCATCATCCATCCATCATCCATCCATCAATCATCCATCATCCATCCATCATCAATCCATCATCCATCAATCAATCATCCATCATCCATCAATCATCAATCCATCATCCATTCATCAATCATCCATCAATCCATCATCAATCCATCATCCATCAATCATCCATCCATCAATCCATCATCAATCCATCATCCATCAATCATCCATCCATCAATCCATCAATCCATCATCCATCCATCATCAATCCATCAATCATCCATCATCAATCCATCATCCATCCATCAATCATCCATCATCCATCAATCATCCATCATCCATCCATCATCAATCCATCAATCATCCATCATCAATCCATCATCCATCCATCAATCATCCATCATCCATCAATCATCCATCCATCAATCCATCATCCATTCATCAATCATCCATCATCCATCAATCCATCATCAATCCATCATCCATCAATCATCCATCCATCAATCCATCATCAATCCATCATCCATCAATCATCCATCCATCCATCAATCCATCATCCATCCATCATCAATCCATCAATCATCCATCATCAATCCATCATCCATCCATCAATCCATCATCCATCCATCATCAATCCATCATCCATCAATCATCCATCCATCCATCAATCCATCATCAATCCATCATCCATCAATCATCCATCCATCCATCCATCCATCATCCATCCATCCATCATCCATCCATCATCCATCCATCAATCCATCATCCATCCATCATCCATCCATCCATCAATCAATCCATCAATCCATCATCAATTCATCATTCATCAATCCATCATCCATCCATCAATCCATCAATCCATCATCAATTCATCATTCATCAATCCATCATCCATCCATCAATCCATCAATCCATCATCAATTCATCATTCATCTATCCATCCATCCATCATCCATCCATCATCCATCCATCCATCCATCAATCCATCAATCCATCAATCCATCATCCATCAATCATCCATCCATCCATTCATCATCCATTCATCATCCATCCATCATCCATCCATCCATCATCCATCCATCATCCATCCATTCATCATCCATCCATCATCCATCCATTCATCATCCATTCATCATCCATCCATCATCCATCCATTCATCATCCATTCATCATCCATCCATCATCCATCCATTCATCATCCATCCATCAATCCATCATCCATCAATCATCCATCCATCATCCATCAATCATCCATCCATCATCCATCCATCATCAATCCATCATCAATCCATCATCCATCCATCATCCATCAATCATCCATCCATCATCCATCCATCATCAATCCATCATCAATCCATCATCAATCCATCATCCATTCATCATCCATTCATCATCCATTCATCCATCCATCCATCCATCCATCATCCATTCATCATCCATCCATCATCCATCCATCCATTGATCCATCCATCATCCATCAATCCATCATCAATCCATCATCCATTCATCATCCATCCATCATCCATTCATCAATCCATCATCAATCCATCATCCATTCATCATCCATTCATCCATCCATCATCCATTCATCATCCATCCATCCATTCATCATCCATCCATCATCCATCCATCATCCAACGGATACCTGCTCTTTTTAACAGAGATTCATGACTTAAATCTTCCATCTTGATGTTTTTGTTTTTGTTTGCTGGTGTTTTTCAGTCTGATTCATAACAAACTAAAAACTCTTAATTGGAGTTTAATAGAACTCAAACTGACATCAGAGTTGATGTTTGGAAGAGCAGAGCTGCAGAATAATACACATGTCAAAAGGACCGGGGTTATAATCACGACTCATCCTAACAAGACAGATTATTACTCTCCAGACATTTAAGTTACATCGACATGTTATTGTTTTCATGTGAACACGTGAAAAGAGTCTTCAGTACATGCACTGCCTCTGTTCTCCACCAGAGGACGCTGTATATCTGTGAATAGCAGAAACCTGATGCAGTCCATCAGAAGGACTGCCTCTTTAAATTAACAGTGACATCATGTTTCAGGGTCCACAAAGAACATTAAAAACATAGTCTAGATTAATTTATCCTATTTCATCTTTATTTTCACCAACTTATTTTGATAGCTCGTTTTTTATTGGCTGTCTGCATCATGTCATTTATTGGGGAAATTAATTCTGATCAAATAAAGAGGAAATCTTTTGTTTCGGTTGAATGGTTCCGCCCAGAAAGTCGCGTGGACTCATGTGTTGTGCAGACTGTGTGCATGTCTCATCAGCAGCATCATCCTGTCAGCTGTGACTCGACGCTTCTGCGCCTGTGACGGAGCTTCTTCTCAGTCATTCTGCGGCAGCTCCCTCTCTGAGTACGGGCCTGCTGCTGCTGCATGAGGGTCTGGAGGAGGGTGGGCTGGTCGTGGACATAGTCAGGAGCACATTTTGGACTTTAGACTAAGTGATGCGACACGCAGGAGGAGCGGACTTAGAGCCGGACTCACATGGTTTGCTCTGATTGGATTTGGGAATGGCATGCGGAGCTTTAAGTTGAGCCCGGTATGTTGTCTAGAAAGTGACCTCAGATAAACTCTCTGAGGCTCTTCAGCGGACTGACGGATTCTGCAGAGGTTTTTGGCGCAGCACGGAGCTCAGTGCAGGGGGGGGGGGGTCTCTCAGCCCACAGGTACGACAAAGGAATTAAAGACATTGTGCGTATTTAAGCACACATTAGCAGCATCGGTCCAAGATGATGTCACTGATCGATCTGGACGATGATCAAAGATGGGTGCCCACTCATGTGAATGTCACCGTCCTCCGCGCGAGAGGACTGCGGACCAAGGGCAAGCACGGCAGCCGCTACCTGTACACCATCATCCAGGTGGGGAAGGAAAAGTACACCACCGGATTGGTGGAGAAGGCCGAGGTGCCCGAGTGGAATGAGGAGTGCTCTTTCGAGCTTCTCCCGGGAATCCTGGAGGACGGCGGCCGGAGCTCCTACCCCCCGGGGAGCGGAGACCTGGTCCTCACCGTCATGCACCGCGTGCTCATCGGTCTGGACGTGTTTCTCGGTCAAACCATTATTCCTCTGGAGAAGATATTTCAGGACGGGATGTGTCCTCGAGATGAGTACGTCCTGTTCGGATTCTTTATGTCACCTGCATCAGCTAATGCATCTGGTCAGTTAGAGAGACAATATGATGAAGAGGATCAGGGCCAGGACTCAGACTTTAATACTGGCTTTAACCAATGAGACAGTGTCTTCTCCCTGTCCTGTTGATTTACAATCATCTTTACACCTCATGAGTCAGGACTGAATGATGGGACTGATCTGACTGTCGTGCACTCCCATGATCATTAGAGATTGATACCCTCCAGGAGCAGCACCCACAATGCATTGCAAATCAGATCAGATTTACTGTGAAACAAGTTCAGCTGCCACAAAGACTCTGCATGATCCCTTTACACATACGTGTCTCTTATATTTATATTATTATATATTATTATATACCCACTGTCTCAAAGAATAGTTTATAGTATAGTTATAATAGTGTATTTGAAACTAAGGTCGAGAGAGACCGCACACTTTTCTAGTTATTTAAAGGATAGTTGATGTGTGACAGTGCTGGCTGGAAGGGTGAATGTGACGTGATGATGAGAGAGACTGAGAAGCTGAAATACTCAGACCCAGCCTGCTCAGGTGCATGATATCAAATTAACTGGCTCCGCCCCTTTTCTACTTGGCAGCAGGAAGAGCGCTGACACAGTCGGGGGTCACACACACACACACACACACACACACACACACACACAGTGTAAAAAGTACTTGACGTGTAACTGATTGTTCAGGATGACAGCTAGGTGCTCCATGAGTCTCTGTGTTGTTTAGAGTCATTGAACAGAAGTGACTGTGGTTTACACACAGCTGAGCACACGGTGGATATTGACTGTTTCTTTTCTTTTGTTGGCTCCAGATGGTTTAAGCTCAATTCTAAGGCTGGACGGAAGGAGAAGGAACGTGGTGAACTTCAGGTAACGGTTCAGTTCACACGCAACAACATGACAGCCAGCATGTTTGACCTCACCATGAAGGACAAACCGCGCTCCGCGTTTGGTAAACTCAAGGATCGTGTCACAGGCAGGAAGAGGGGGGACATGGAGTCTTCCTCAGCCATTGTGCCGGGCCGTTACGCAGCCCTGTCGGCGTCCCTGGGGCAGCCGTTTGGAGAGGAAGGTGGCGTAGCGGTGGAATCACAGGATGTGGAGATAGCAGTGGAGAAAAGGAGTAAGGTTAAAGATTTCTTCAAAGGAAGGCTGCGAAAGTCTTCTGACACCAGGTCATGCTCATCGCTGGCTTCAGACAGTAGTGTTTCATCTATGGCCAGTGAAAACCCCGGCCCCCCACCCAGCCTGGACCTGATGTCTGACCCTCCAAGCTCTCCCGTCTACAGCAGCAAAGTGAGAGTGGACACCCACTACGGAGAGACAGATTTAGCAAAACAAGGTAGGCTGAGAGGACCTATGAGTCCATGACATCACAGCTGAACACAGTCTTATTAAATAAAGTAGACCTATTCAAACTTAGAGCGCCCTCTGCAGACTCATCCTGGGATTACTCCAACATGCGTTCACCTCCTGATCTGAAACTTTGCAGCATTCACACTATCTGAGAGTTTAAAATCAAGTCGACTTTAAACTTTAAAACACCTCTAATTTAAGCCATAGCAAGTATCAGAAAATTCTGTTTTTATGAACGATGAACAAGCATGGTTTTCAATGAGCAGAGGTTTGACTAAATACAGCTCTGCAGGGTTAGCATTTAATCCAGGAGTCTGATCCCCTCTTACTAATGGGCAAGTTAGCGATTAGCTTCATTTAGTCAAGCTAGTTAGCAGCTTCAGTTGAAACCCTTTAGAGTTGGTCAACACTTAAGCTGAAAGGAAGAGTGATAATTGAACTTCCACTTGTTGGATAGATGTATAATTAGGTAAATACTTCACTGCAAATGTTGCCTTCTTTACTCTTCCCCAAATTGGTTTCTGTATTGTTGTAGCCTGTTTAGGGAAAGACTGGTTAAAAGAAAAATGTTTACTTTTGATTTAATAGATCTGTGAATGTACCGATTTAAATACATTTGCTGTAATTGACTTGTGTTCATAACCCAGTGCTGTGTCCTTCCAACAGTACTCACCAGCCAGCACACCACAAGGGTTCTCACACACAAGCGAGCTTTCAGCGACGAAGCCAGCAAGATCACAACAGCTTTCCCCCGAACAAATCCGGCACTGGAGTCTCTCAAGGGTCAGACCATGACCCAGTCCAAGTCTTCCTTGTGTATAAATGGGAGCCACATTTACGACTCTGAGCCATCCACTCCAAGGATTTCAGGAGCCCACCCCTCGAAGCTGGTCCTGCTGGAGAAGTGCTCCCCGCTGTCTCGCTCCCTGCAGAACATCACCAAGAGGAGCGAAGACAAAGGTTCCTACTCAGAGGGCCGGCGCTGGTCTTTTGACAAGATGAAGAAAGATGAAAGAGAGGATGAAAAGGAATCTCAGGCATCATCTCCATCCAGTCAGCAAGCTCAGGCAGGAGGTCGCACCGGTCAGGCAGCCTTGCCAGTTGCTGCCTCTGCTGCTGGCTCCCCTGAGAAAGGGAGGAAGCTAAGAATGACGTTATTCTCTGGGGGAAGGAGTGAGTCTCTCCCAGCTAAGTCTGATTTGAACCAGTCGTCTGCATCTGAGGGGAGGCTGAGAGGCTGGTTTGGCTCAGGTGACTCCCAGAACAAGCCAAGGTGAGTCTCTCTTCTCTACAGTGTTTGACGAATGACAGGCTCTGGGAGTCCTGCTTCTTGTTGAGTGTCCTGAGTTCAGTGTTTGCACGGCTCCTTGCCCATTTCGAAAATGGAGTTGATTAAGTTCATAGCATTCTCCATTTTACGACCATGCTGTACCATTATCTCATGCTACACTCTCCACAAGGTAACGCTCCAGCGTATTCCTGGTTCTCTTTCAAAGATGCATTGTTAGGCTTTGGGTAAATGTTCTTTCATAAAGGACATTATGAAATCATTCCATGTTGGGAAAGTACGAGCTCAGTAACCACAATCTCTGATGATCTGGAATGGCTACAATGCATTTGATTTATTTGTTTTGCTTGATTATTTTGCAAATGTGCTTTGCTTTTTATTAAATTTGTGTTGCTTTTTTTTTTTTAACAATTTTTTCATTTGGCCACTGTTATAGCAACTGACGTTGGGCACATTCTGTTGAGGAATTTCTGCTCGTTTCTTGGTTGTCTTCCTTGTTTGTGTAAGAAATATGTTCCCCATTTGGTAACCTGGCACATCATTAACTAAGAGGACTATTGTGCCCTATTTCCCACTACAGGCTGGAAGTTTCTCCTAAGGTAGAAAGCAGCTCAGACGCACTCCCTCCCCTCCCTCTCCGCTCCCCTGTACCCCCTCAGTACTCCTCCCCCTCAGGTTATGTCTCACCTGATGACTGCAGTAACACCAATCCTTTCACCTCTTCTCCTGCCTCAACCCCGATCTCCCCTCCTGCTCCTTTCCCCTCACATGTGCAACACAACCCCTTTTTTGAGGAGCTCATAGCTGAAGAGTTACAGAAGTCCCCCTTCCATTACGATACTTTACCATCTCATTCCTGCACACCCAACCCTGCTCACAATGTCAATGCTCCAAATATGGCTTCCATGAAGCGGGATCGCCCCAGGCCCGTAGCGAGACAGATATCCCTCCCTGCATTACTGCCCAAAATTGGCAACCATTACTCCTCTAACCAAACAGCCCCTCGTTCAATGGTGGAGACATCAGCAGAATGGGACGACTCTTTTGATGCCTTTGCATCAAGCAGGCTTAACTCACCTAAAGGAAGTCTTCCTCAGCCAAGAACTAGTCCAACTTCCTCTTGTAAACGTAGTAACCCTCCAATAAACACCAAAAGTCTAGCACAAGAACTGGAAGCATGTGAGGAAGAGCCTCCACCTTTACCTCCAAGGAGACTTTTACGAAACTCAGTGAATGAGATCTACTCGGACGGTTGGCTGCACAGAGGTCAAGAGCTTGCTGTCCACAAAGAAGCCTACCTTCTCTCACAGACCGGCGTTGCCTCGCTGCAACGTGAAAGAGAGGGTGAATCAAAGAGAAACAGTAGATCTCCAGATCCTCACACAGTCAGTGAGACCTCAGACTCCCTAAGTGTCCACTCCCAGCCTTACACAAACATTACTTCACCTGCATTTGTGTCTGAAGAGAGGCTGAAGATGTTTAAGTATGAACCTTTGGAAGATAACGCTGACTGCTGGCGAGGAATGCTGTTTGAGCAAGATTTGTATGGACGTGTTTGTCAAGGACGCTACGGACAACCCAAAGTAGACAGCCATCTTCCATCGAAGCATGCTGAAGAAGCTAGAAGGATCACATCAATGAACTCAGGTTCTAAAAAGATTGTGGATAGTGAGATATCTGTTGCTGACCTATTGAGCTTGTCATCTGTTACTGGCTCAAAGCGAGAAGGAAAGGTCCAAGAGATGAAGCCTCCTTCAGTAGAGGACAAAGAGTCCGAACCAGAAGCTGAATACATTAATAATAATGTGTCTTTCTCTTTAACTTTGGGAGATTTAAACATGAATGTTAATAATTCAGATTTTGGCTTCATTGACTCAGATGGCTCTTCACAGTCAGAGATAGTCGACACACTCAGAGGCATCGACAGTTTTGGTGGGATTGTTCCACAGCTGCCACAAGATTCACAAATAGCTGCTTTTCATACAAACACGTCGACCCCACCAGAGGATATGTTCACCTTGAAGGACACCTACATACCTGAGATAAACTCTTCTTTTGAAATTACATCATCATCTAGCAAGCTCTCACTGGTTTGTCAAGAAAATTGCCAAGATTGTCGATGTGAACTGAATAACATGGCAACAAATGGTAACTCCAAGGTAAACAGCGAAGTGATTACAGCTGTAACATCACAAAACAAAACATGTCATCAGTTTGATGATGAAACGGAACCAAGACAGGATACACCAGGAAGTGAATTTAAAACAACACACACAGACTTTGATGATAATGGAAATCCACCAGGCATAGCTAATCAGAAGGAGTCATTCTCAGGTGTAGTTAGTGCGCGCTTTAGACCAAAAGGAGTGTCTCCCCAGAACAGTCGTGGCAGCCCAAACATCCATAACATAAGCAGTGACAGAGATTTTGAACAGCTGTTGTCCCTTGTTAAAAATATCTCAGGCATCAGTGAAGGACCTTTGTCTTATCAGCCCACTAAATCAGCTCTTTCTAGCTTATTGTCATTAAATAAGCAGACAGATTCCCAAATAGAGAGCACAGTCAAAGACCAAACTAATCCTAACGAGTCTAAGAACCCACCACCAATATCTTCAAAAGTTTCTTCTGACATCAGTTTTGAAGACCTTCATGCAAAAGTGTCCCCAAACTCCAGAACCCCTTCAAAGACAAAGATTGGCCAGTCTTTGCCAGATCCTCTCTCCACCCCTAACCTTCTGTCAGTTGAAACACAAGCAACACTCCAACCCACCCTTGTCTGTTGCTCCCCCATAAATCCTTCAAGCACGGGGTCCTGTGCTGGAGCCAACACTACTCTGGATGTAGCCCCCTTCTCCACCACTGACCAGCCTCTGAGCGATGCACAGTACTCACTTTTGCCTGAGGAGACTCAGCCAGCTAGCAACCTTCCCCATCAGCAGAGCAGGTGAGGATCCTCACTCCAGGAAACCACATGTGTAGGTGTTTACAAGTTGTTTTAAATGTGGAATAACAGACACAAGTCTTTTCATTTTGGCCTCCATTTGCTTTGTTTGCTGCTGGCCTGCTTGTTTGCTGATAGATGACTTTACACGTTTTCTCTTTTCATCCAAGTTGTTTGGATGAAACCTGCTGCTTCACTCCTTCCTCTGCTTCTCTTTTTTGTTTTGCCTCTCATTATTTCTCGTGTGCTTCTGTTACTTTGTGTTTTTCTCACACTTTGTTCTAAACGTAGATTCTTTTTCTGCGACTTTGATCACCTGATACATCAGGGCAGTCTGAAGTCACAGGTCCCTGTAGACCCTTTAGATCTTCATTTATACAGAGCCAATACATAACAAAGATCTGCAGTCACTTTACAGCAGGTTGAGACCACACTCTTTGTTATATTATTTACAAAGATACAACAATAAACCTGGATCAGCACCAGACTCATGTAGAACAGACAGAAACCTGGACCAGAACCAGACTCATGTAAAACAGCTCTGTTGTTGTCGTTGTTGCTGTAAATCAGACTCAAGTAGTCGAGGAGTAAATCAGTAAATCAGACTCAAGTAGTCGAGGAGTAAATCAGTAAATCAGACTCAAGTAGTCGAGGAGTAAATCAGTAAATCAGACTCAAGTAGTAAGTCAGATTAAAGTAATCAAGCAGTAACAAAGTGATGCGTTTATTTACCAAGTCTGACCTCATGACCTTGCAGAACTCATCCAGTGAAGCCGTTGACCTCCAGCCAATCAGAGAAGAAAGAGAGTCGATCTGTTCTGGACAAGCTAAAGTCTACCATCCACCCTGGACGCACCACCAGCCAGCAGGTGGCAGCAGAGCCTGAGAAGAGTCAGGTACAGTCATTCATAAATACTCGCGGTGTGACAGTTTGTTCGACAGTCAATCAAAATAGAGAGAATCCAGACCGAGGGAGGAAGTGAGACAAGAAATACTGGGAACTACAAAATAAAACAGCAAACACTAGGATAACAACTAAGACATATAGTGCTGCTTCCAGTGAGTGCCAAAGAAATCAATCCCATTAAAATTTAAAGAGAAAGAGTGTCAGTGCAACACTTCAAGTTTCATTTCATTTATTTATTTATTTGAACAGTGTACAACATACATTAACCTCAGAGAGGAGAGATGTACCAGGTTGTAGCACTTGTGCTAATTTCCACCTGCAGTCCCTGGGCAGGCTGTTGTTAACCTACAGAGTATGTTCACTCCAAAGCATTACATTCAAAACTATCACATACACTAAAAACATACTGGATAAAAAGAGGTACTAACTTTCACATACAAACTAATTACATGACACTGTGGGAGCAGGCTTGTTTTAAAAGAAGCCATTTTTTGGCCTGATGTGAAAAAGTGTTAAAATGAGGTCAGCTCTGTTGGTAACTTATTCCACTGTCTGACGGCCACACTGGAGAAAGCTGAGCTGCTGAATGCTGTTAGGAATCCAACACTGGCCTCGAACCGTCGACTGAGTGGTTCGAGATGTGATTTCTGAGCTGAGTGAGATAAACCTTTTTAACAGAGGAGCTACCATACCATTAACTATCTTGAACAGCAGGCAAAGATTTGAATATATGATTATATTTTCAAAACTTAACATACTGTATTTTTTAAGAATATGACAGTGGTGATATAGCCGTGATTTCTTGTCATGGACCTTAAGAGAGATTTTGTATAATGATTCCAGGCATCTAGAGTGAGAGAGTTCCTAATATATCTACAATTTGCTGTGTTAAATTTCAACGTATTGGCTAACTTTTTAACATGTTTTTTGAAATTTAAGTTTGGGTCAAGAATGACTCCTAAATATTTAATTTGATCGACATTTAAAATTTCCTGACCTTCAATTCTGACTTTTGGTTCAGTTTCACATCGTGAACGACGGTTTGTGAAAAACATAGAAACCGTTTTGTCAACATTCAAAGTTAATTTCAATTCAGTTAAGTTCATATTTAAAGATGACAACCTTTAAAGGCTGACGTTAAAGGAGACCACAAACAAACAAAGTGCTGCTTGTTCTCCTAGTGAAGCACTAAATCCTGTAAAGACATTTTAATCAGGCAGTAAATGAGCTCACAATGTGTCTAAATGTGAAAGTCCTCCTGTAAATGTTATTAAACCGCTGCACTGTTTCCACCCCACACCTGCAGGAGGCGACAGTGCACGACTCTGCACAGTATCAGCACCTGACCAACATGGAGCTGATCTCTCTGCTGCTGCAGCAGGAGATGGACATGCAGAAGCAGCAGGCGGCCTCCGAGCGGCAGGAGGCCCAGCTGCACAAATGTGAAGCTGAGCTGAAGAAGGTCAAGTCTCAGGTGCGAGATCTGGAGGACTACATTGATAATCTTCTCCTGAGGATCATGGAGCAAACACCTACGCTGCTTCAAGTGCGCTCCAGACACAAGTGACCCCCGTGCTGCTGCATGCACTCTTTGAACTGTCTTTCTTTAAAGGTATGAACCTTCCAACCAACGCTCCACCACTGTCCACGTGGTCTCACTGCTCAAACTGCCCTGTTCATGGAGACGCATGGCGTCCCACCTGCATGCTGGTTGCTCTCCCAGTTTGTAATGAGGAGAAAACAGAGCGAAATATAAACAAGAAAAAAACACTTTATCCCTGCTTAGCAGAAGAACTTCAGAGTAGTCAGCTGTTCAGCTTCACACATCAAAAAAGCACTTTTTAAAACATCCTCATTTATTTTCCTTGTTTATTATAAAAATGAAATCAACCTTTCAATGTTGCATCTCAAACTGTTCAGTGTAATGTAAACAAACGTTTCTTCATATATTTATAGTTTAGGAGATTTCAAAATAAAAGCTGTTTCTGCATTAACTGTATGATCCGAAGAAAGACCCTGACTGAAAAGACTCTTACACCCCGACTGAGAAGACCTCCAGACGACCCCGACTGAGGAGACTTCCTGACGACCCCGACTGAGAAGACCTCCAGACGACCCCGACTGAGAAGACCTCCTGACGACCCCGACTGAGAAGACTTCCTGACGACCCCGACTGAGAAGACCTCCAGACGACCCCGACTGAGAAGACCTCCAGACGACCCCGACTGAGGAGACTTCCTGACGACCCCGACTGAGGAGACTTCCTGACGACCCCGACTGAGGAGACTTCCTGACGACCCCGACTGAGGAGACTTCCTGACGACCCCGACTGAGAAGACTTCCTGACGACCCCGACTGAGAAGACTTCCTGACGACCCCGACTGAGAAGACTTCCTGACGACCTCCAGACGACCCCGACTGAGAAGACCTCCAGACGACCCCGACTGAGAAGACTTCCTGACGACCCCGACTGAGAAGACCTCCAGACGACCCCGACTGAGAAGACCTCCAGACGACCCCGACTGAGAAGACCTCCAGACGACCCCGACTGAGAAGACTTCCTGACGACCCCGACTGAGAAGACCTCCAGACGACCCCGACTGAGGAGACTTCCTGACGACCCCGACTGAGAAGACCTCCAGACGACCCCGACTGAGAAGACTTCCTGACGACCCCGACTGAGAAGACCTCCAGACGACCCCGACTGAGGAGACTTCCTGACGACCCCGACTGAGAAGACTTCCTGACGACCCCGACTGAGAAGACCTCCAGACGACCCCGACTGAGAAGACCTCCAGACGACCCCGACTGAGAAGACCACCAGACGACCCCGACTGAGAAGACCTCCAGACGACCCCGACTGAGAAGACCACCAGACGACCCCGACTGAGAAGACCTCCAGACGACCCCGACTGAGAAGACCTCCAGACGACCCCGACTGAGAAGACCTCCAGACGACCCCGACTGAGAAGACCACCAGACGACCCCGACTGAGAAGACCTCCAGACGACCCCGACTGAGAAGACCTCCAGACGACCCCGACTGAGAAGACCTCCAGACGACCCCGACTGAGAAGACCTCCAGACGACCCCGACTGAGAAGACCTCCAGACGACCCCGACTGAGAAGACCTCCAGACGACCCTGTCTGTCCTCATAATGTTGAAATGACGTTCTCTCTGTCTACAGTTCACTTTTGAGTGCAGGAAGAGTGGAGGCAGTAAATAAGTTATTTCTATTGAATACTTTTGTCTTGATCATATATTCTCTAAGGACGAGTTAGTACCACTGTAGCTTCATGCAGTATGATGTTAATAAAGTGCACATGAACCACATTGACTTGTTGTTAGTTTATCAGAGATCAGACACTCTGCATGCAAGCAGTGCTCCATTATCTCCACCAGAGGGTGCTGCTCACCACACAGTTGAAATATGCTGCTTTAGCATGTACCTCTTCCTCTGACACTGCAGAAGGTCTTATTTACACAATCATGTGTTCAGCAGTCTTTCCTGCACAGCGGATCACTTCCTTTTTAGAGCCTCTAGCTTAGCTCCTTGAAAGCAGGTTCACCTTCAGGTTTGTTATGTTGCTGCATTCACTGATACACTGACAAGTTCCCAAAGTTTCCATGGAGCCCCTTGTCTTGACTCTAAGAAAAGCTGAACCCCCCTAGATTCAGAATCTACACTCCCCATGTTTTATGTTTTAACAGGATTTATAAAATATGTGAAAATGTAGATTTGAAAACCAAACAACAGACAGCCTGAGATCTCAGAAGCCCCCTTAGGAAGGCCAGACCCAGGCAGGGAACCAATGGATTGATGTCACCTTATTGAATGTCTTTAATACCTCTCGTTCTAAAACCGAAGCCTCAACCGAGACTTAGACCAGGATCAGACCAGAACCAAGTAAGATCTATAACAATGACTAAATAAATAATGCTAATAATAAATAATGCTAATAATAAATAATGCTAATAATAAATAATGATAATAATAAATAATGATAATAATAAATAATGACAATAATAAATAATGATGATTAGAGAACCTCAGAGAGTAACTTCAGACTGGTTTGTCTGAATGCTTCTCTTTTTGTATTATTCTTTTATCTTTTATTCTTCTTCTCTTTCTTTTATGTGCTGAGCTGAAACACTGGAGTCAAATCAAAGTCTCTCTCTGGGATCTTCAGGAGCCTGCGGTCACTCAGTGATCATGATGCTGTAATGAAAGTGTCCGGGCTGCTGACAGATCTCTGTCTTTATATGCTGCAGGTCATTCACTCTGTTTTAATTGATTCTATCATCAGGAGGAGCAGACATGGTCCTCTCCTCAGGCCACGCCCCTTCACACAATCATTGATTTCAAACAGCGAGCAGCATCAACTGTTATCTCTGTCAAGATCAATCCGAACAGTTATGTAATAGCTTTCACCTGATCGATCATTTGGGATGTGTAGTCATGCGGTTCAACATTAGCAACGCTGATGTCAAGGAGGAGACTACACCTCCCAACAGCCACCGCGACTCGGCGCCTCACTAGTTTCACAGTGACTGTAGTTCGCTCTAGTTGAAGATCCGTTCATGATTCACTTCATTAATAAATAAAGAGTTGACTGTCATGGCGGAGTCTGCAGCTTGTCCTGCTTTCCATCTCGGAGGAGCGCGATACGACCAGGTGAGTGTTCTCTTCAGGTGCGTTCGTTACATTTGCTTTTTACGCTTTTTCGGGGTGAAAAACATCCCCATCCTCTTTTCCTCCTGCTCTCCTCCCCCTCCTCCTGCTGCTCTGGATTGCCACAGTTTGCAGCGAAAGTTGCCTCTAATATGCACTATATAATATATATATGCGATCCGATCTGTTGTTGTGCAACAGAACTTCCTTCTGCTGATGAACTTGGTGATGTGAGAAGTTTTTACTCATGTTGTAGTTTAATCAGATCACAGCAGCACGAAGATCTTCATCATCTCCTCATAGATTTCCCTCTCCGATACTCCGTAAGGGATGCAATCTGTGTTCAATCTGCAGCCAGCAAAGACACGCGCGCACACACACACACATGCACACACACACACTCGCTCACACATACACACACACATACACACACACTCGCTCACACACACACACACACACACACTCGCTCATACATACATGCACACACACACACACACACATTATTCATGTACGCGTACACGCGCACACGCACTACACACACGTGCACACACACACACACACACATTATTCATGTACGCGTACACACGCGCACACGCACGTACACACTCGCTCACACACACACACACACACACACACACACACACACACTCAGCTATCCATGCTGGTCAGTGTGCAGACTGTGCTCTTTCTCTTATTGCACACATGACAGATTTCATGTTTTGAGCTGCTGAATGAAGCTTGAGACTGACTGTAGATAGATAGATAGATAGATAGATAGATAGATACTTTATTGATCCCGAGGGATCCTGTGGTCCAGATGAACAGGATCACTGACACCTATTCATTCATTCACTCAGTCACGTGAACTGGGCTGCACGCTGTGTGTGAGTTTATTGAAACCATAGAAAGGAAATCTTTGACTGGACAGTTTAACCTGAATGCAGGCTTCAAAATAAGTCACCAAACTTTGTGACCTGGAACAGCTGATTCAGATCATCGTCATAGAAACAACAAAACAAACAAAGAGCAGGGGCCAGAGGTCTGGACTACGAAGCTTGTTCCACAGACCAGGGTCTCTCTGGGTGATCTGGCTTCACTAAGCCTGACATCAGAGATCCTGCTTATCAGTCCTATGAAGCTGGTTATCAACCTAGTTACAGAGAGCGCGTTCACATAAAGGGGCGGAGTTATCTTCATTTAGCCAATCACAATCATCACTGAGTCAGCCATCAGCAGATCATCATATCTACAAACTGATCAAAAGATATTAATAATATAAATAAGTTTAAGACAAACAGGCTCAAAGACTAAAGTGACAGAAACATCAGAGAGTATTAAACTGCAGTTTATTATATTTGTTCCAACATTAGTTCATTTAGAAGTGACTGTAATAACTCCTGTTTCTTCTCTGAACTGAACGTGTTGATCTGACTCTTTTATTTAGTGAGTAAAACTGTTTGAGAAGTTCAGCTGCAGCTCTGACCATCACAAGAGCGGCATGGAGACATTAAACATTCATATGAAAATATCATTCAAAGCCAGAAGAAAATATTCATAATTTTACATCTTTAACTAAAATGTTCCGGCACTTTTTCAGTCTCTGTTGAAGGATATCAGTGAAAATTAAAAAGTAACTAAACAGACTATCGTCTAAAATCATGATGGACACATGAAGTGTCCTCCCCCCTCTCCATCAGCTCCAGGAGCTCCACCATCTAAAGATCTGATTGGTCAGTGGGCGGATATTTTACAGTATAAGTTACCTTGGAGATATACCCAGGTAAGAAGAGAACGACCCCCACAATGATGGGAGGGGACAAAATAAACAAAGATGCAAAATGGTCATGAGATCTGTAAAAGTATTTTCCATGAACGAACCAATAAACATCTTGTTTGTTTATGGAGCACCGTCATGTTTTGTTCATCCTCCACAAAGATGGTTATTTATGGTTTCCCTGTTCATCCCTGTCTCTCTGATCGAGTCCTCTGAGGCGTTCTCCAACCTGAGGTTCGGGGTCAGGGACTGATGGAGCTGCTTTTTCAGGTTCTTTCATCAGAGCCATTAAAATGAGGCCAGTTCTTGAATCAGCATAAATCCTGCTCCGAGTGTGTGTTCTCGTTCCTCCGCTCGTTCTCAGCCAGCCTTGTTGTGTAGTCTCCGGGGAGCTGAAACTCATGCATAATTAAAGCCTGCTCCCTCACAGACTCTTCCCCAGCAGCACCCACATATGGCCTGTTAGAATCCTGAGATTAACTGCAGATAGACTCTTTACTTACAGACTTTAGGGGGACTGAAGATTGAACCAGGACCTGGGATCCTGCACAGATCCTTCAAACACAGAGGGCTTTGTTCCAGCCTGTTCCCTGCCTTCATAACGGATGAATGTCTCTGAGGGAAAGTGATTAAAGCAAAAATGTTTCCGTCCAAAGAGATTCTTGGCACAAAGTGCTGCAGGGCCTTTTCACACTGTTTTCACACAAACATGCATGGAATTGGTATTCTGATGAAGACAGCAAGGGGAACAGTGAACAGGAAACAAGGAAGCTCCACCAGCAGCCCAAATCAGCAGTTCGAACCTGCAGACCAAACCAGCAGCTTAAACCAGCAGCTTAAACCAGCAGCTTAAACCAGCAGCTTAAACCAGCAGTTTAAACCAGCAGCTTAAACCAGCAGACCAAACCAGCAGCTTAAACCAGCAGTTTAAACCAGCAGCTTAAACCAGCAGACCAAACCAGCAGCTTAAACCAGCAGCTTAAACCAGCAGCTTAAACCAGCAGTTTAAACCAGCAGCTTAAACCAGCAGACCAAACCAGCAGCTTAAACCAGCAGCTTAAACCAGCAGTTTAAACCAGCAGCTTAAACCAGCAGACCAAACCAGCAGCTTAAACCAGCAGCTTAAACCAGCAGCTTAAACTAGCAGTTTAAACCAGCAGCTTAAACCAGCAGTTTAAACCAGCAGCTTAAACCAGCAGCCCAAACCAGCAGCTTAAACCAGCATCTTAAACCAGCAGCTTAAACCAGCAGCTTAAATCAGCAGCTTAAACCAGCAGCTTAAACCAGCAGCTTAAACCAGCAGTTTAAACCAGCAGCTTAAACCAGCAGACCAAACCAGCAGCTTAAACCAGCAGCTTAAACCAGCAGCTTAAACTAGCAGTTTAAACCAGCAGCTTAAACCAGCAGACCAAACCAGCAGCTTAAACCAGCAGCTCAAACCAGCAGCTCAAACCAGCAGCTCAAACCAGCAGCTCAAACCAGCAGCTTAAACCAGCAGCTCAAACCAGCAGCTCAAACCAGCAGCTTAAACCAGCAGCTCAAACCAGCAGCCCAAACCAGCAGCTTAAACCAGAAATTTAAACCAGCAGCCCAAACCAGCAGCTTAAACCAGCATCTTAAACCAGCAGCCCAAACCCGCAATTTAAACCAGCAGCTTAAACCAGCAGCTTAAACCAGAAATTTAAACCAGCAGCCCAAACCAGCAATTTAAACCAGCAGCTTAAACCAGAAATTTAAACCAGCAGCCCAAACCAGAAATTTAAACCAGCAGCCCAAACCAGCAGCTTTAACCAGCAGCTCAAACCAGCAGCTTAAACCAGCAGCTTAAAGCAGAAATTTAAACCAGCAGCTCAAACCAGCAGCTCAAACCAGCAGCTTAAACCAGCAGCTCCAACCAGCAGCTTAAAGCAGAAATTTAAACCAGCAGCTCAAACCAGCAATTTAAACCAGCAGCCCAAACCAGCAATTTAAACCAGCAGCCCAAACCAGCAATTTAAACCAGCAGCCCAAACCAGCAGCTTAAACCAGCAGCTCAAACCAGCAGCTTAAACCAGCAGCCCAAACTAGCAATTTAAACCAGCAGCCCAAACCAGCAGCTTAAACCAGCAGCCCAAACTAGCAATTTAAACCAGCAGCCCAAACCAGCAATTTAAACCAGCAGCCCAAACCAGCAGTTTAAACCAGCAGCTTAAACCAGCAGCTTAAACCAGCAGCCCAAACCAGCAGTTTAAACCAGCAGTTTAAACCAGCAGCTTAAACCAGCAGCTTAAACCAGCAGCCCAAACCAGCAGTTTAAACCAGCAATTTAAACCAGCAGCTTAAACCAGCAGCTTAAACCAGCAGCTTAAACCAGCAGCTTAAACCAGCAGTTTAAACCAGCAGCTTAAACCAGCAGCTTAAACCAGCATCTTAAACCAGCAGCTTAAATCAGCAGCTTAAACCAGCAGCTACTAAAGTGCTGCTGGTTTAAATGGAACTGATCAAAGACTTTTTAGTTCAAAGTTCAAGTCAGAGAGAAATTTGAAGTTTGAGTTGTTCAGAAACATTTTGTTGGATCAAAGATTTTGTGATTGATTTGTTTCTTTTTAACCATTTTACAGTCTGTGTTCATGACGGACATATTAAAGAGAATCATTTAAACAGACTTGTTCCAGGATGAACCGGGTTAGAATCTGTTGTTTTCATTGTCCACGTTGAATTCGCTGTCTTCAGGGGACTTCAGCTTCACATTTATGAAGGATGCTCTTTGTGTTTGTCATCTTCTTCAGGGTTCATTCTTTGGACGGTTGAGGCACTTCATGTCCATCATCGACCCGAGCACGCTGTTTGTGTCAGAGGTAACGTCTCCATCGCTATTAAATATAAAAACTCTGTATCGTAGTTTCACTAGGAACATGGACACCATAAATACAAAGGTAGAGACACAGTGATTTAAAGCAACATTTACATGACTTCATATAGATGTAATAACATCTTATTTCCAGTGAGATAATGTTTCTCTCATTCAGTCAGACCCTCACACTCTATTCTTTTTCTCTGTTTGTAGAAACAGCTGAAAGAAAGCATCAAACTTCTGGACGACTACAAACATGGCTCCCTTCCTCCTGGAGTCTCTGATCCCCAGGTGAGGTTCACTTTGTCCACTAAAGTGTGATGAGCTGATCCTGAAGCCTGTAAATGTTCACTGTGATATCAGGTCATCAGTTCATGCTGTTCATGATTAACTGAATTTTAGAGTTAATGTTCACCAGTCGGATTCAGTAAGAACATATACGTCAGGTTTTTACTAAGACACTAGATGTGACATCTTAAGACACCAGGATGACTTTGAAAACTTTAAATGACACAAAATCTATAAACACACTTATTTTTCAAATATCAAAGGGCTTTTCTTGTCATCACGTCATTTAAAGAGCTGCTGTGTTTAAGTATCACTGCGGCTACATCTTTAGAAAGCTGTGATTCTTGTGACTCCGACCATGTTAACCATTTCAAGCTCCATCCACAGGTCAGAATATTCCAACACAAACGCCCCTGCTGCATCAACAAGAGTCCATGATCCCGATCCAGGACAAACACTGACTGATTCAATAAATTCTATACTCATTCATGCACTCTGAACGTTTGATTGGCACCTCAATGGACCAATCATGGCGTTCCATTCAATGTTTGTAGGCCACTGTAGCCAGTGAGAGCCTGAGTAGAAACAGGACACTTTTTCTCTCTCCCCTCCGTGGTCGTAATCACACCTGATACTGACGTGGGAGTTAAAAAACGAGAGAGAACAGATTTACTGAGGTCAGCTGACTGGAGCTAGTGGAAGTGATTTCACGTCATTAAAAGGTCATAAAACCTGGAGCCTAAACCAGCAGCTCCACCAGCAGCTAAGAAGTTAAATGTTCTGATAATCCTTTTTTAAATGAATGTCCCTCTAAGAAATTAAAAACATGACCACTGATGGTAAACGTTTACTGGCTGAACAAACGTGTGCTCAGCTCTGATGATTAACTACCGTTCTCATCCTTCACTGCCCGGCTCACCTGTGCAGCTGTGGGAAGCCCAGAAGATCAAGCAGGTAAGTGATCCACCTGTCATACATCATGTCAGGTGAAATGCACCTCCATACAGTAAAGCCTGTGGGCTGGTGGCAGCATGAGGATGATGCCTTGCTCTCTGCACGCAGGCCATCATTCATCCTGACACAGGAGAGAAGATCTTCATGCCATTTCGAATGTCAGGTACGACCTCACATGAAGATCTTTGATCAACTTCCCACCATTTCTCTTCATTTCTTTTCTCTGAAAATCATCTCTTGGCTTGTGCAGGTTATGTCCCATTTGGAACACCAATTGTAAGTGTCATAAAAAAAATCATACATTCGATCTTGGCTGCTCATGCTCATGTTTGGGAACAGATGAGACTTTGGACTTATTTTACCCAGAAATAAGCTCTTATTCCCTGGTCTCATTTAGGTCATCGGCCTTCTCCTCCCAAACCAGACAGTGCTGTCTACCATTATATGGCAGGTAAACAACCAATGTACTGAAAATCATTGCTTTTCTTGTTAACTGTCTGCGAAGCACGTTTTACACCAACATGCAGATGTTGGCCACATCTTAAGACAAGAGCAATAAAGAGGTCATCTGTTTGCTGCATTCTACGTGCCGTTGCTTTAAGAGGACATCAGGGACAAGAAGTGTCTCCCTCTCTATCTTCCTTTAACCCTAACCCCTATGTCCTTTATTCTTTCCTACAGTGGCTTAATCAGAGTCACAATGCCTGTGTAAATTATGCAAACCGCAACGCCACCAAGGTACACCCGATTTATAGATCTCACCATCAACACCATGTACAGTATAGAGATATTAACACCACATATAGAGACATTAACACCATGTATAGAGACATTAACACCATGTATAGAGATATTAACACCATGTATAGAGACATTAACACCATGTATAGAGACATTAACACCATGTATAGAGACATTAACACCACGTATAGAGACATTAACACCATGTATAGAGACATTAACACCACATATAGAGACATTAACACCATGTATAGAGATATTAACACCATGTATAGAGACATTAACACCATGTATAGAGACATTAACACCATGTATAGAGACATTAACACCACATATAGAGATATTAACACCATGTATAGAGACATTACCACCATGTATAGAGACATTAACACCACATATAGAGACATTAACACCACATATAGAGATATTAACACCATGTATAGAGACATTAACACCACATAGAGACATTAACACCATGTATAGAGACATTAACACCATGTATAGAGACATTAACACCACATATAGAGATATTAACACCATGTATAGAGACATTAACACCACATAGAGATATTAACACCATGTATAGAGACATTAACACCACATAGAGACATTAACACCATGTATAGAGATATTAACACCATGTATAGAGACATTAACACCATGTATAGAGACATTAACACCATGTATAGAGACATTAACACCATGTATAGAGATATTAACACCATGTATAGAGACATTAACACCACATATAGAGACATTAACACCATGTATAGAGACATTAACACCATGTATAGAGACATTAACACCACATATAGAGATATTAACACCATGTATAGAGACATTAACACCATGTATAGAGACATTAACACCATGTATAGAGACATTAACACCACATATAGAGACATTAACACCATGTATAGAGATATTAACACCACATATAGAGACATTAACACCATGTATAGAGATATTAACACCACATATAGAGACATTAACACCATGTATAGAGACATTAACACCATGTATAGAGATATTAACACCACATATAGAGATATTAACACCATGTATAGAGACATTAACACCACATAGAGACATTAACACCATGTATAGAGACATTAACACCATGTATAGAGACATTAACACCACATATAGAGATATTAACACCATGTATAGAGACATTAACACCACATAGAGATATTAACACCATGTATAGAGACATTAACACCACATAGAGACATTAACACCATGTATAGAGATATTAACACCATGTATAGAGACATTAACACCATGTATAGAGACATTAACACCATGTATAGAGACATTAACACCATGTATAGAGATATTAACACCATGTATAGAGACATTAACACCACATATAGAGACATTAACACCATGTATAGAGACATTAACACCATGTATAGAGACATTAACACCACATATAGAGATATTAACACCATGTATAGAGACATTAACACCATGTATAGAGACATTAACACCATGTATAGAGACATTAACACCACATATAGAGACATTAACACCATGTATAGAGATATTAACACCACATATAGAGACATTAACACCATGTATAGAGATATTAACACCACATATAGAGACATTAACACCATGTATAGAGACATTAACACCATGTATAGAGACATTAACACCACATATAGAGATATTAACACCATGTATAGAGACATTAACACCATGTATAGAGACATTAACACCATGTATAGAGACATTAACACCATGTATAGAGATATTAACACCACATATAGAGACATTAACACCATGTATAGAGACATTAACACCATGTATAGAGACATTAACACCACATATAGAGATATTAACACCACATATAGAGACATTAACACCATGTATAGAGACATTAACACCATGTATAGAGACATTAACACCATGTATAGAGACATTAACACCATGTATAGAGACATTAACACCACATATGGAGATATTAACACCACATATAGAGATATTAACACCATGTATAGAGACATTAACACCATGTATAGAGACATTAACACCATGTATAGAGACATTAACACCACATATAGAGACATTAACACCATGTATAGAGACATTAACACCATGTATAGAGACATTAACACCATGTATAGAGACATTAACACCACGTATAGAGACATTAACACCATGTATAGAGACATTAACACCATGTATAGAGACATTAACACCATGTATAGAGACATTAACACCACATATAGAGACATTAACACCATGTATAGAGACATTAACACCATGTATAGAGATATTAACACCACATATAGAGACATTAACACCACATATAGAGACATTAACACCACATATAGAGACATTAACACCATGTATAGAGACATTAACACCATGTATAGAGATATTAACACCACATATAGAGACATTAACACCATGTATAGAGATATTAACACCACATATAGAGACATTAACACCATGTATAGAGATATTAACACCACATATAGAGACATTAACACCATGTATAGAGATATTAACACCACATATAGAGACATTAACACCACATATAGAGACATTAACACCACATATAGAGACATTAACACCATGTATAGAGACATTAACACCATGTATAGAGATATTAACACCACATATAGAGACATTAACACCATGTATAGAGATATTAACACCACATATAGAGACATTAACACCATGTATAGAGACATTAACACCATGTATAGAGATATTAACACCACATATAGAGACATTAACACCATGTATAGAGATATTAACACCATGTATAGAGACATTAACACCATGTATAGAGACATTAACACCATGTATAGAGATATTAACACCACATATAGAGACATTAACACCATGTATAGAGACATTAACACCATGTATAGAGATATTAACACCACATATAGAGACATTAACACCACATATAGAGACATTAACACCATGTATAGAGACATTAACACCATGTATAGAGATATTAACACCATGTATAGAGATATTAACACCACATATAGAGACATTAACACCATGTATAGAGACATTAACACCATGTATAGAGACATTAACACCATGTATAGAGACATTAACACCATGTATAGAGATATTAACACCATGTATAGAGACATTAACACCATGTATAGAGACATTAACACCATGTATAGAGACATTAACACCATGTATAGAGACATTAACACCATGTATAGAGACATTAACACCACATATAGAGACATTAACACCATGTATAGAGACATTAACACCATGTATAGAGACATTAACACCATGTATAGAGACATTAACACCATGTATAGAGACATTAACACCACATATAGAGACATTAACACCACATATAGAGACATTAACACCACATATAGAGACATTAACAGCACATATAGAGACATTAACACCACATATAGAGACATTAACACCACATATAGAGACATTAACACCACATATAGAGATATTAACACCACATATAGAGACATTAACACCACATATAGAGACATTAACACCACATATAGAGACATTAACACCACATATAGAGACATTAACACCACATATAGAGACATTAACACCACATATAGAGACATTAACACCACATATAGAGACATTAACACCATGTATAGAGACATTAACACCACATATAGAGACATTAACACCACATATAGAGACATTAACACCACATATAGAGATATTAACACCATGTATAGAGACATTAACACCATGTATAGAGACATTAACACCATGTATAGAGATATTAACACCACATATAGAGACATTAACACCATGTATAGAGACATTAACACCATGTATAGAGATATTAACACCATGTATAGAGATATTAACACCATGTATAGAGACATTAACACCACATATAGAGACATTAACACCACATATAGAGACATTAACACCATGTATAGAGATATTAACACCATGTATAGAGATATTAACACCATGTATAGAGACATTAACACCACATATAGAGACATTAACACCACATATAGAGATATTAACACCACATATAGAGACATTAACACCACATATAGAGACATTAACACCACATATAGAGACATTAACACCACATATAGAGACATTAACACCATGTATAGAGACATTAACACCACATATAGAGACATTAACACCACATATAGAGACATTAACACCACATATAGAGACATTAACACCACATATAGAGATATTAACACCATGTATAGAGACATTAACACCATGTATAGAGACATTAACACCAGGTATAGAGATATTAACACCACATATAGAGACATTAACACCATGTATAGAGACATTAACACCATGTATAGAGACATTAACACCATGTATAGAGATATTAACACCATGTATAGAGATATTAACACCATGTATAGAGACATTAACACCACATATAGAGACATTAACACCACATATAGAGACATTAACACCATGTATAGAGATATTAACACCATGTATAGAGATATTAACACCATGTATAGAGACATTAACACCACATATAGAGACATTAACACCACATATAGAGACATTAACACCATGTATAGAGATATTAACACCATGTATAGAGACATTAACACCATGTATAGAGATATTAACACCATGTATAGAGATATTAACACCATGTATAGAGACATTAACACCACATATAGAGACATTAACACCACATATAGAGATATTAACACCATGTATAGAGATATTAACACCATGTATAGAGACATTAACACCACATATAGAGACATTAACACCATGTATAGAGATATTAACACCATGTATAGAGACATTAACACCACATATAGAGACATTAACACCATGTATAGAGATATTAACACCATGTATAGAGACATTAACACCACATATAGAGACATTAACACCACATATAGAGACATTAACACCATGTATAGAGACATTAACACCATGTATAGAGATATTAACACCACATATAGAGACATTAACACCATGTATAGAGATATTAACACCATGTATAGAGACATTAACACCATGTATAGAGACATTAACACCATGTATAGAGATATTAACACCACATATAGAGACATTAACACCATGTATAGAGACATTAACACCATGTATAGAGATATTAACACCACATATAGAGACATTAACACCACATATAGAGACATTAACACCATGTATAGAGACATTAACACCATGTATAGAGATATTAACACCATGTATAGAGATATTAACACCACATATAGAGACATTAACACCATGTATAGAGACATTAACACCATGTATAGAGACATTAACACCATGTATAGAGACATTAACACCATGTATAGAGATATTAACACCATGTATAGAGACATTAACACCATGTATAGAGACATTAACACCATGTATAGAGACATTAACACCATGTATAGAGACATTAACACCATGTATAGAGACATTAACACCACATATAGAGACATTAACACCATGTATAGAGACATTAACACCATGTATAGAGACATTAACACCATGTATAGAGACATTAACACCATGTATAGAGACATTAACACCACATATAGAGACATTAACACCACATATAGAGACATTAACACCACATATAGAGACATTAACACCACATATAGAGACATTAACACCACATATAGAGACATTAACACCACATATAGAGATATTAACACCACATATAGAGACATTAACACCATGTATAGAGACATTAACACCACATATAGAGACATTAACACCACATATAGAGACATTAACACCACATATAGAGACATTAACACCACATATAGAGACATTAACACCACATATAGAGACATTAACACCACATATAGAGACATTAACACCATGTATAGAGACATTAACACCACATATAGAGACATTAACACCACATATAGAGACATTAACACCACATATAGAGATATTAACACCATGTATAGAGACATTAACACCATGTATAGAGACATTAACACCATGTATAGAGATATTAACACCACATATAGAGACATTAACACCATGTATAGAGACATTAACACCATGTATAGAGATATTAACACCATGTATAGAGATATTAACACCATGTATAGAGACATTAACACCACATATAGAGACATTAACACCACATATAGAGACATTAACACCATGTATAGAGATATTAACACCATGTATAGAGATATT
Organism: Symphodus melops; assembly: GCF_947650265.1. Lineage (NCBI taxonomy): Eukaryota > Metazoa > Chordata > Actinopteri > Labriformes > Labridae > Symphodus > Symphodus melops. The sequence goes on along the minus strand of NW_027636571.1, from coordinate 1,862 downwards.
AACACCATGTATAGAGACATTAACACCACATATAGAGACATTAACACCACATATAGAGATATTAACACCACATATAGAGACATTAACACCACATATAGAGACATTAACACCACATATAGAGACATTAACACCACATATAGAGACATTAACACCATGTATAGAGACATTAACACCACATATAGAGACATTAACACCACATATAGAGACATTAACACCACATATAGAGACATTAACACCACATATAGAGATATTAACACCATGTATAGAGACATTAACACCATGTATAGAGACATTAACACCAGGTATAGAGATATTAACACCACATATAGAGACATTAACACCATGTATAGAGACATTAACACCATGTATAGAGACATTAACACCATGTATAGAGATATTAACACCATGTATAGAGATATTAACACCATGTATAGAGACATTAACACCACATATAGAGACATTAACACCACATATAGAGACATTAACACCATGTATAGAGATATTAACACCATGTATAGAGATATTAACACCATGTATAGAGACATTAACACCACATATAGAGACATTAACACCACATATAGAGACATTAACACCATGTATAGAGACATTAACACCATGTATAGAGACATTAACACCATGTATAGAGATATTAACACCATGTATAGAGATATTAACACCATGTATAGAGACATTAACACCACATATAGAGACATTAACACCACATATAGAGATATTAACACCATGTATAGAGATATTAACACCATGTATAGAGACATTAACACCACATATAGAGACATTAACACCATGTATAGAGATATTAACACCATGTATAGAGACATTAACACCACATATAGAGACATTAACACCATGTATAGAGATATTAACACCATGTATAGAGACATTAACACCACATATAGAGACATTAACACCACATATAGAGATATTAACACCATGTATAGAGATATTAACACCATGTATAGAGACATTAACACCATGTATAGAGACATTAACACCATGTATAGAGACATTAACACCATGTATAGAGATATTAACACCATGTATAGAGACATTAACACCATGTATAGAGATAATAACACCATGTATAGAGATACAACATTATATTTGTTTTTGATGTTATATAACGGTATGACAGTATTTTCCTTGTCCTATTCAGCCTACACCCACTTCAAAGTTTCTTCAAGGTTATGTAGGAGCGGTGACCAGCGCTGTTTCCATTGCAGTGAGTGGCAACATCAATATCCTCTCTCTGGATACTATTGGGTTTTACTATTGACTGCTGCGTGAGCATCTTTGATATACTGGATAGATAGATTATGTGATGATGCCTTAAATTAAATGTCTTTTTTTTTACCCACAAAAAAATAGGTGGGACTTAACGTCCTGATCCAGAAGGCCAACCAGCTGAGCCCTGCCACCAGAATGGTCATACAGAGATTAGTCCCGTTCCCCGCTGTAGGTTAGTTTTTAAAGGAGCCAATGGGTCATAGAGAATGTGCCCCCTGCTGGTGAAAATATTAACACACATGTGATACAGTGCTTGTCTCTGTGGGTGAGATTAAACGATAAAAGGATAAGTTCTTTATTTAAATCAGGGCCTTCATTTCACTTCTTCATCAGCAGTTCTTCAGAAACAGGTCTTTTTCTCTCTGTCTTCAGCGAGTGCTAACATCTGTAACGTTGGCCTGATGAGACACAATGAGCTGTCTGAGGGTATTGACGTGATGGACAATAATGGGAACGTGGTTGGATCCTCCAAAATTGCTGCAAGACATGTAAGCATGAGATCTCACACTCAGCATATTGGAATAACTTTCTATGTTTATAGTCTGAAGCTCTAATTC
>NW_027636572.1:0-10728 GCF_947650265.1 Symphodus melops | reverse complement strand
GACGAAGCTCCGCCTCTTTTCTAATCTGCGTCTGCAGCTTTCAGTCGTTTCTCCTCCATCAGTCTTTGTTTTTCACTCGCAGGTCCAAGCTGACTCAGATCGTGGTGGACGTCTCGGCGGGTCCGAACAAAGACCGGACTGTGATGTTCCTGGGATCGGACGACGGCAGAGTCCTGAAGGTTTTAGCGAGCACGCATCCCAACGACAGCTTCGGGTCCAAACTGCTGGAGGACATCGACGTCTACAACCCGTCAAAGTTTGTGCTAACCCTCCAGCCGCTGATTCTACATCCTGTGATGTCATCGCCCGTGTGGCTTTAACCTCTGTGTGTGTGTGTGTGTGTGTGTGTGTGTGTGTGTGTGTGGGTGTGTGTGCGTGTGTGTGCGTGCAGGTGTAACGTTCAGGGTCAGGAGGACAGGACAGTCCTGGGACTGGAGCTGGATAAAGACCATCATGCTTTGTTCGTAGCCTTCTCGAGCTGCGTCATCAGAGTGCCGCTCAGCCGCTGCCCCCGACACGGCGCCTGTAAAAAGTACGAACCTTCGTTTCCTGTCGTGTGTATAAAACATGGACGCGCTCACCTGTTGGTTTCTGAAGGCTGACTCTGCCAGAAACAGAAGGGGGGCGGGGCTTAAACCTCATGACAAATGGCTACATCCCACCCTCCTGTCAGTCAACTTAACCACACCCACAATTATGCAAATGTGTGAAAAACATACGTCATAACAAACTGTGTGTGTCGATGGAGACGTGAGCTATTCAGACATTTTAATTTGTGTCTGTTGTAAAAACAGATTTCTACGGCCTGAGTATGTGACCACTGGCGGCCTCTAGTGGACACTCAAGGAACTGCAGATTTGTTTATAAACGCGGCTTCAGCCACGGGACGTTTCAGCAGAGCAAACACGGCAGCAGGAGCGAGAGTTTCTGAAGTGAAACGCCGGAGGAGACGCCGTGTCTGCAGCGCGATGTTGGGTTTTATTGGCGCTCTAATTGAAAAAAAAAAAAAAAGACGGGTGATTCAGTAATCCTCCGTGATTGTCCGTGTGCACGTAAACGCCATATTATTATTCTCAACATAATCAAAGGCGGGATCAGGATGGTAACTGTGTAAACGCACTCCTCGTTAAAAAGGGGCGTGTCCTTTTACAGCGTTTACATATTCAAATGAGTTTGAGCCCAGAAGGGAAACCAGGGCGCCATTTACAGACGCCATTAAACTAAAGAGAGCTTCCTGTTAAAATTAGAGAACACACACACACACACACACACACACACACACACACACACACACACACAGTCATCAGACTGGTGTAAATCAGCGGGCGGGATGAGTGAATGTCAGCTGATGGGATGCAGCTGCAGAGGTTCAGAGAGGCAGCTGTTGGACTGACTGGGCGAGAGAACCACCCTGTTCTCTCTCTCTTTAAAAACACACAGCAGGTCTGCTCAACACACACACAGAGAGAGAGAGAGAGAGCAGGGGTGGTCGAGTGACAGAGCGAGAGAGGGCATCACTAATGATCAGAGAAGTGACTCTCTCTAATGAGCCAATCAGCATCCACAGCTGCCTCCTCAGAGAGTGAGGCTGGCTGATGGGGAAGACCTGAGGTCGCCATGGCAGCGCAGTTGGCCCCGCCCCAAAGCGTTCCTCACCCTGATGTGTGTTTGGAAGTTAGTGCAGAAAGAGTTGATCCGATGTGTTAATGAGGAAACTGTGGTGTCTCTGCAGAGCCTGCCTGGCGTCTCGTGATCCGTACTGCGTCTGGCTTCGGAGCGGGAGCTGTGCCAACACGGCGCCGGGTTACAAGTACGTGTCACTTCCTTTTTTTTTTTTTTTTTTTATCTGTCTGTCTCTTTCTTTTATTCCCCCCTCAGCTGTCATCAATCCGACGGCTAATAAAGCTTTGACGGCTCGGCTCGTATATCTGCCGCGGCGAGCGACGGCTCGTATATCTGAGAGATGTAAATCCATGGCGCCTTTCACGCCGCAGCCGGAGAGCGAGGATGGATGGGGAAATGTAATGGGAGCTAATGTTGAAATGGGCGTCAGAGGGAATGTAGTGCAGCTGCTCTGATACAGAATAAATGTCCTGATATAAAAGTGTGCAGTGCTCCGAGTGCACACCTTAAATCTCCTCCTCAGGCCGTCACCTGTGCTGACTTCAGGTCGTCTGACACGGGAGCTTCACGCCGCCTTCGAACATCTCGCTCAGGTGGAGGCGGTGAGACGTTGAGTCCACCCGCAGCATGTCTCCACAGGATCAGATCCCGTCCTCCCCCGAGGGACGGACATGGAAATAATACGTGTTGGATTTGTGCGGCGAGCGGAGGAGCGGAGGAATAACAGACGTTTAGGCCGCAGATCGATCGACGTGTCGTGGAGTGGGCGTGAGCTACCTGACACTCTGGAGTTATTGATTGGTCGGTGACGCGAGGGAACACGTTAATTTATCAAGCTACTTGCTGCAGTGTGTGTGTGTGTGTGTGTGTGTGTGTGTGTGTGTGTGTGTGTGTGTGTGTGTGTGTGTGTGTGTGTGTGTGTGTGTGTGTGTGTGTGTGTGTGTGTGTGTGTGTGTGTGTGTGTGTGTGTGTGTGTGTGTGTGTGTGTGTGTGTGTGTGTGTGTGTGTGTGTGTGTGTGTGTGTGTGTGTTGATGGAGTGGAGCCTCCTCTCTCGTGTCTTGAATTTAGAGTCGGACTAAAAGCTCGGGCAGGATTAAAGACGGACCGTCGACACGTTGACTGCCCCTTAGTGGACACTGGAGGAACTGCACATAGAACTGACGACGTCGCCACCGAGCGACCTGACGCCTTCCAGTCGGACAAGCGACACCTTGATGACGCCACACTGCGGGAAAAGTGACACGACCACACGTTGGCAGATAAAAACTGGATCCGTGTCGGCCATGCAGCGCCCGTTTTCAGCAGACTGTTGTCATGGAGACCGGACAAACGCAAACAGGCGCAGAGCGGCCATGTTGGATTTGAACCCTGGACTACTGAAGTGGCTCCCTGCGGCGTCCCGGGGCGTTTACTGGGATGAGGATGTGTTTGTCATGCAGTGGAGGAATCAGAACAAAGCAGACTGGAGGAGCGCTCAGTGTGATGCTGCACATCGATCCAGCCTCCCGGCCTCAGGGGGGCGCCGGTGTCTCTACTCTTAAAGCTGAACTTTGAAAGTCTTTCAGAGAGCATTCACTCTCTCTCTCTGCCAGCACAGAGGTCAAAGGTCAGAGCTGACCTGCATCGTATAAACAGAAAAGAGGCCAAAGAAGAGAGAGGGACATGATCTGAGGGAGAGAGAGAGGGAGAGAGAGAGAGAGAGAGAGAGAGAGAGAGAGAGAGAGAGAGAGAGAGAGAGAGAGGAAGAAAAGTAAAGTAGAAGACAATGAGACACAGACAGAGAGGAACACCAGATGGACTCGGTTGTCGTGGCAGCAAATCAGCCGTTGCTCAGGAGACAGTGTGTGTGTGTGTGTGTGTGTGTGTGTGTGTGTGTGTGTGTGTGTGTGTGTGTGTGTGTGTGTGTGTGTGTGTGTGTGTGTGTGTGTGTGTGTGTGTGTGTGTGTGTGTGTGTGTGTGTGTGTGTGTGTGTGTTCTGTTTGAGTTGATCGGATGGGAGAGCAACATCTGCTTTAGCTGGTGCACACACACACACGCACACACACACACGCACACACACACACACACACACACACACACACGGCTCTAAACAAAGACGTTTGTCTCTAAATGAGGAGCTCTGAAGCTGTGAACATTTAACTCAACAAAACTTTATTTAAAAATCAGCTGTCACACAAAGGCGGGTCCTTAAAGACACATCAAGTTTATTCTTACAGCACTCCGAGACCGCCGTGACCTCCGAGCCTGACAGGATGAAACAGGAACAGCTTTACTAGATTGCTCCTTTTTATCACCAGCAGGGGGCGCTTTCTGCTTTTACATCGCTACATTTGGACCGTGCACGTCGCGGCGTTTCTGTGAATCTACACGTGCTGTTTATGTTTTCACCACAGCGACATGTTTGTTTAATCCGACGTGAGCGCGTGCAGGCAGGCGCCATTAAAACCCACAAGTCATCAGCAGAAATGCATCATGGGAATGCACAGAGCCCACGACTGCTCATCTTCATTCACGTCCTGGAAGACTGCGGCGCCCGTTTACGCCTCCTCTTTGCAGAAAATGAAAACACAGTGAGCGAGCTCGGTGTCTGTGTTTTATAACTGACAGAGTCTATTTCCATCCCCTCCTCCTCCCAGAGATGAACGAGGCGTTTAGGTGCTCGAGAGGACTGGGGGATTTATAACCGCTCGCCATCACAACGACCTCCTCCCGTTCTCGTCCTCTCCTCATTTACAGCTCGGCCCACGCTGCTTTAAATGTAGCCGGAGAGACAGAGGACGGATGGTGATGGAGTGAGGGGATGAGCGATAAGGGAGATAAATATTGAGTGAGCGAGTGGGCGGACGAGTTAGATATAAGTGAGGTGGAGAGAGAGGTAAATATAGAGGGAAGCACAGTGGTTTCATAATCAGTCCCAACATCATTTAATGGCCTCAAACTTTCCAGCAGCCTCTCCTCTGCGTGATGATGCAAGCATCAACGCCGCGTGTGTGTGTGTGTGTGTGTGTGTTTACTGCTGAGCGTGCCCACGTGTTCTCAGTGAGAGCGTGCTCCGCCTCCTGCTGACACAGGAAACTAAACATCTCTGTAACGGGCTGCGTGGCTCCGCCCCTTCCTCTGACTGAAGCTGCTCTCAGACTCGCACGTTCTCGAGGTGAGGAGACCTGTTTGCACGCCACCTCTACCACACATATTTTGTCCCATCTGTTAACATGGAGGGGGGCGGAGCTTACAACCTATACTGCATCCAGTCAGCAGGGGGAGCTCTAAATGTTTCAGCTTCACTTCCAGGTGGCTTATGAGTCTGAAGGTTGGGGGTTCGATCCCCAGCTTCTGCAGTCTTGTCCTGTAGTTGGGCGAGACGCTGCAGCTCGCCCTGCTGCGACACACACATGACGGCGTGTGAACGTGTTCAAATGGACACTTTGCATCTCAGCCTCTACCGTCAGGGTGTGAATGAGTGTGTGTGACATGTGGCGTCACAATAGCCTGAGGACGAGGGGGGGGGGGGGGGGTGTGTGTGTGTGTGTGTGTGTGTGTGTGTGTGTGTGTGTGTGTGTGTGTGTGTGTGTGTGTGTGTGTGTGTGTGTGTGTGTGTGTGTGTGTGTGTGTCGGCCTCTGAAAGTCTTCACACTTTATGATGAGCTGTGGATAAACTTTGTGACATCATCTAATTCGTGCCGTCCCAATAGGTTATCTTGGTCGCCGTGGATACGCATCATCGATTAACTGCCCAGACGACGGTTACCCATAGCAACAGCCGTGGCTCTGAGTGTGCCTCTGTCCTTCAGCCAATCACTGTCTGTTTACGGCGTGCTTTGTCTCCGCAGGGCGACGTTTGAGCAGGACATCGAGGGCGACCACTCGCTCATGGTGGACAGCTGCCACGGTGAGATAAAGCATCACACAGACGGTACAGGTGTAAACAGTGACGCATCACACACACAGTACAGGTGTAAACAGTGACGCATCACACACACAGTACAGGTGTAAACAGTGACGCATCACACACACAGTACAGGTGTAAACAGTGACGCATCACACAGACGGTACAGGTGTAAACAGTGAAGCATCACACAGACGGTACAGGTGTAAACAGTGAAGCATCACACACACGGTACAGGTGTAAACAGTGACGCATCACACACACAGTACAGGTGTAAACAGTGACGCATCACACACACAGTACAGGTGTAAACAGTGACGCATCACACACACAGTACAGGTGTAAACAGTGACGCATCACACAGACGGTACAGGTGTAAACAGTGAAGCATCACACAGACGGTACAGGTGTAAACAGTGAAGCATCACACAGACAGTACAGGTGTAAACAGTGACGCATCACACAGACAGTACAGGTGTAAACAGTGATGAAGCATCACACAGACGGTACAGGTGTAAACAGTGAAGCATCACACAGACGGTACAGGTGTAAACAGTGATGAAGCATCACACAGACGGTACAGGTGTAAACAGTGACGCACGTGCTCAGACTCTGACTGTGTTGTTGTTGTTGTTGTTGTTGTTGTTGTTGTCGTCTGTGCAGCTGATGTGTTGGCGACCACGAGGAACCAGGAGTCAGCAGCCGACTCAGCCTACGGTAAGAATCTCCCTGCTGTTCTTTATATGTTGGTTTATTTCCCATGAGCCTCTGCTGCTGTGACTTTAACTAAGTGCTGTTGAGAGGTGCGATGACTCCACAGCGCCCCCACTGGGCAGGTCAGGTATAACTGGATGTGATGGACCTTTATTAAACATGACAGCAAAGAAAGTTAAACAAGATGGATGTTAAATATCATGATGTAACCCTAGTGGTTAAAATGGGTACTGCAGCCTGAGATCTAATTATTCCAGAGAGCTGTTTGTGTTTTTTGAAGCAGGCTGTAAACATGTTCACGCCTGCTGTAAAAACAGGCTTGATCCGCATTCACAGCTAAGACTCCAACCCTCCGCTCGCAGGTTCAAACTCTGCGGGAAGAAATGAGATTATTAGCGCCCGATTGACTCGTTTTGGCGGTCTCTGTCTTGGCGCTCGGTTTGACATCATTACCCTCTGCCAGATTATGATTCAGCAGATCAAAGCGCCGCCTCGCCCGGGCCTGCCTGCTCTGCATTCACGGCAGCCTCCCTCCCGCCTGTCGGAGCGGCGTGTGTAAACCAGCGGAGGGTTTGTGAGTCACAGGGCCACCGCAGACCCGTGTGGTGAATCTCATTAAAGCTCCAAAAGCTGCTGGGCTGTGAACGCAGCCGGAGAGGGCCCGCAGATACAGCAGGTTCCTGAGACGTGGAATAATTGACGTGAAGTCAATCGTCTTTTTAAGAACCCTGGAAGTGAAGTGGAGTGGCTCTTCCACGTCAGCAGCAGGAGAGGAGAGCGGGGAAGTGAGCAGTTCAGGGTCAGCGCGGCGTGAAAAGACAATTCCAGTGGATTTCTGAGAGTTGTTCTTTTTCAGCACACTTTGAAGAACAGATCTCATTATCAGGATCAGACGCCTCAGAGTCTGCCTGAGGTGAATCTCTGCTCGCTCCACGTCATGGCGTTTGACTCTTTCCTGCAGGGGACATGTTGCAGGATGTGAGGCGTCTCGATGCTTTTCGAGAGCCGCAGCTTCTTTTATTTATTTTTTTATTTTTTATGTGGACGTGCAGAAAATCTCCTCGGAGCCCAGAGAGAGTGGCTCGTTTGTATTCTGATATTTAAGTTAATCGAGTTCACCTGGCATCGAAATGAGCCTCTGTTAGAGGACGAGAAAGTGGAGCTGTGAGAGAGAAGAGACATGAACGTCCACTGAGCTCAGGTGCTACACTCAAAGTCATGACCGAGGCTAAAACCCTGCAGGAGGGTTCCACTCCGACCTGTGGCTACTTCCCCCCCCCGCTCTGTCCACTCACATGCCCCTCCAGTAAAGACCTTCAAACATACATCTTAAAATTCACTGCAGCAGAAGCTAGCGTTAGCGTGCCTCCAGTTCAGCGTGCATGGAGATATGTGGTTTGATTAAAAGTTCCAAAAACAGACGACCAGCAGCTTTTCAACCTTCCAGAACAGTTCTGGAAGGTTGTGTGAAACCTGAGTGAAACATTCATTCATGGTGCTAGTTGCTCCTTGCACAGAGGGGGGGGGGGGGGGGGAGTTTGGAGACACAGCCAGTCAGACAGCACAGACTGCACCTTTTTTAAATGTGATTATCTGACTGTAATATTGGAGCTGCACGTTGGTGCGCTCGCGTTAACCTTCACAGATGGAGCTCAGCTTTATTTATACGTTGCTGCTGCTGCAGCTTCACCTCCACCTCTAATTTGCTCCTTAATCAGGGAGGGAGCAGCAGGAAGTGTGCAGCGTGACGCACCGTGAAACAAAGCGCGCAGACTGAAGCGCTCCTCGCTGTGCCGTGATTAGCCCGACTGACTGCTCGGCAGATGGAAAGCAGCGGGACTGTCCAAAGACGACGACTGATCCATTAACAGACTTCCTCTTGACTCGCACTAATTCTGGGGTGATTAACCGAGTCGTTTAAGTTTCACATTTTATTGACCCCCTGCGGGGAACGCCCGGGGAGTTAATGTGTCTGTAACTCCACGTTAGCGTTCTTCCCACTTTCATTGTGAGGTGCTGCGTAAATGTGCGGCGATTAAGCTCGCGGTGAACGCTGCGGCCTGCAGCATACAGTACGACTGACAGCAGGCCCTTCCTACATAATGGCGTCCGCTTGCATTAATGTGGCGGCGTCGGGCGGTCGGGCGTGAAGGGCTCGGAACACAAAGAGTGAGTGATGTTTCCGCCGTATCTTTCCGCCGCGCTGCGCTGGAGTGGCTGCTGTTACTGTAATGACATCGTTTGGCGAGGAACTGTCCCCGTAATGACGTTTTCGCTGCAAATTGGTTCTTTAACGGCGTGCAGACGAGGCCCCGGCGGGTTTAGTTTGGCTCTGAATGGACATAAATTGGCCGTTATGCGGCGGCGCGTCATTACAGGGTAGTTTTCTCTGAGATGAGAGTTGACATTGTGCAGGATGAGTTCTGCACATGCAAATGAAGACGTCTGTCTGTGACCTTTACATGGCTGATTGTTCTGCTGCTGATCTGCAGTGCGTGAGGCCCATTAGTGAAGCATTAAAAAAATGTTACGTCCTTAAAGTCCACTTTTCAGGAAGTTGAGAACGGCTCTGTTTGCGGCGTGCTCGTCAGCGCTCAGCCGGAGCTCCTCTGGGAATCTGTCCTTCTTCCTCCTTCAAATGAAGAGGAGGAGCTTTCTGTTCAGGTCACGTGACCTCATTGTGTCCTTGTTTCAAACGGACGATTTTATTTCAGATTTGTAAGTCTGAAACAAGGCGAGCCGTGTTCGTAGAGCTGAAGTCCAAGGTCAGAGCGCGGTGGCAACCAGCGCAGGAAGCTTTGGAGCTCCGCCTCCGCACAGACTCGGAGGCGTTCTGATCCTTCAAACTGAACTCCTCAGAAAAAAGACAGAAACCAGATTCATAAACGTTTAGCTGACACAGGTTTGGATTTGATAGTTTGACCCATCTGTTAACATGGAGGAGGCGGAGCTTATGACCTATACTGCAGGCCGTCAGCAGGGGGAGCTCTAAAGGTCTCATCTTCACTTTTGTGGATCTCTCGTCATCCATCTTTTATCGTGTGTGTGTGTGTGTGTGTGTGTGTGTGTGTGTGTGTGTGTGTGTGTGTGTGTGTGTGTGTGTGTGTGTGTGTGTGTGTGTGTGTGTGTGTGTGTGTGTGTGTGTGTGTGTGTGTGTGTGTGTGTGTGTGTGTGTGTGTGTGTGTGTGTGCTCTCTTCTCTGCTGAGATGTTTCCTCATCACAGTGTGTGTCAGAGAGACGGGGAGTGTGATGAAACTGTTTCTGATGAGTGTGTGTGTGTGTGTGTGTGTGTGTGTGTTCATCTAGCGGGTAAAAGAGCCATTATAAGGAGTTAAAGTGTTTTTTAATGAGCTGGAGCTCTTACAAATGGACTGAGTGTGGCTCACACTGCTGAACAGGCCGTGTGTGTGTGTGTGTGTGTGTGTGTGTTTTATATTGACACTTATTATCTTCATCTTCTCCGTGCTCTGAGCAGAGAGAGAGGAGAATAAAACACTTTGTGCTTCTCACTCCAACACAAACATGAGTCGCTCACTGAAGGAGCTTCAGAGTCCACTAAAACATCAGAACCATCTTTTGGACTGTGTGTGTGTGTGTGTGTGTGTGTGTGTGTGTGTGTGGCAGCGCTGCACTCCCTGCTGGCTCGCCGTTTCCTGTCTCGTCTCTGTTTTTCATCTGTTCACATCGAAGGTGAAGGTGACACGTCGCAGGGACGAGAATATCGCGGCTTGGAACAACGGAATAAATTGTTCTGACGCTGAGAGAAATTACAGCCTGTCAACACACACACACACACACACACACCCACACCCACACACACACACACACCCACACACACACACACACACACACCCACACACACACACACACCCTGTCATTAAACCTCGGCTGGTAAACTGTTGAGCACAGAGCCTGCTGTCTGCTGTCCAATCAGAGAGGAGACGCTAACAGGTTGGCTAAACGGTCCGTTGACACCGAGCAGGGAGCGTTTAGAGATGTTTGCACTCCCATCATCATCATCATCATCATCACCACCATCATCACCATCATCATCATCATCATCATCACCATCATCATCATCATCATCATCACCATCATCACCACCATCATCATCACCACCACCATCATCATCTTCATCATCACCACCACCATCATCATCACCATCATCATCATCACCACCACCATCATCATCATCATCATCATCACCACCATCATCATCACCACCATCATCATCATCATCATCACCATCATCACCACCATCATCATCATCACCATCATCATCATCATCATCATCACCATCATCACCATCATCACCATCATCATCATCATCATCACCACCATCATCATCATCACCATCATCACCACCATCATCATCACCACCACCACCATCATCACCATCACCATCATCACCACCACCATCATCACCACCACCACCATCATCTTCACCATCATCATCATCACCATCACCATCATCATCATCACCATCATCATCATCATCATCAT
>NW_027636573.1:0-14784 GCF_947650265.1 Symphodus melops | reverse complement strand
TGTGTGTGTGTGTGTGTGTGTGTGTGTGTTGTGTGTGTGTCTGTGTGTGTGTGTGTGTGTGTGTGTGTGTGTGTGTGTGTGTGTGTGTGTGTGTGTGTGTGTGTCCACACCTTGAACAGGTTGAGTCTGATGACATCATTTCATAAAGGAAGTGCTGTTAGCTGTTGACATTAAAAGTCGGAGTTTCCAGCTTCCCTTCCTCACCTGACGCTCCCATGAGAGCGCGTTTGTGTCAGAGCTGCAGAGACGTAGAGGTGGCGTGCAGACAGTCTGTAGAGGTGGCGTGCAGACAGTCTGTAGAGGTGGCGTGCAGACAGTCTGTAGAGATGGCGTGCAGACAGTCTGTAGAGGTGGCGTGCAGACAGTCTGTAGAGGTGGCGTTGCAGACAGTCTGTAGAGGTGGCGTGCAGACAGTCTGTAGAGGTGGCGTGCAGACAGTCTGTAGAGGGTGGCCGTGCAGACAGTCTGTAGAGACGGTAGAGGTGGCGTGCAGACAGTCTGTAGAGACGGTAGAGGTGGCGTGCAGACAGTCTGTAGAGGTGGCGTGCAGACAGTCTGTAGAGACGGTAGAGGTGGCGTGCAGACAGTCTGTAGAGACGGTAGAGGTGGCGTGCAGACAGTCTGTAGAGGTGGCGTGCAGACAGTCTGTAGAGGTGGCGTGCAGACAGTCTGTAGAGGTGGCGTGCAGACAGTCTGTAGAGGTGGCGTGCAGACAGTCTGTAGAGGTGGCGTGCAGACAGTCTGTAGAGGTGGCGTGCAGACAGTCTGTAGAGGTGGCGTGCAGACAGTCTGTAGAGGTGGCGAGGCTGCAGGAGGAACAATCAGCTGGTGGACTTCATGGCGCTCAGCTCTGGTGCTGAGTCAGACGGGGGAAACTTCTGAGACAGTTCATATGAAGACGGGCTGATTCTGGTTCTGACCCGTTGCTCCCTTCCCACCTGTCTCTGTCCCGTCTCTGAAGGACACGGTCCCACCTGGTCTTAAACCCTGACTGTGGACCGTGTCACTGTGGAGAAAGGAAAGCAGGAAAACAGTGGTGGTGCTTCAGCACCCTCTGCTGACCACACATGGTCACTACAAGGGAGTCTAACAGGACAGAAGAAGAGTGAGACCCAAGAGGACTCGTCTGACGGGGAGAGTAGTCCGAGTCAAAGCACCACCCGGACGGTCAGGTGAATGTGACAAACAATAAAAGTAAGTCAAAGACAGGGTTTGTTATTTTTCTAAAACTAGCATGTTGAAAGTAGCATTCCCTCAGTGCCTCATCTGCACCCACCCCTCCCCCTCTGTGCTCCCTCTAAAGCCACGCCCCCTCTGCGCTCCCTCTAAAGTCAGGCCCCGCCCCCTCTGTGCTCCCACTAAAGCCACGCCCCTCCCCTATGTGTTTCCTTTAAAGCCCCTCCCCTCTGTGCTCCCTCCAAAGCCCCGACCCCTGTGATTGGTTCATCAGAGAGCAGGGAGGCTGTGATTGGTTCATCAGAGAGCAGGGAGACAGGGAGGCTGTGATTGGTTCATCAGAGAGCAGGGAGACAGGGAGGCTGTGATTGGTTCATCAGAGAGCAGAGAGACAGGGAGGCCTGTGATTGGTTCATCAGAGAGCAGGGAGACAGGGAGGCTGTGATTGGTTCATCAGAGAGCAGGGAGGCTGTGATTGGTTCATCAGAGAGCAGGGAGACAGGGAGGCTGTGATTGGTTCATCAGAGAGCAGGGAGACAGGGAGGCTGTGATTGGTTCATCAGAGAGCAGGGAGACAGGGAGGCCTGTGATTGGTTCATCAGAGAGCAGAGAGCCAGGGAGGCCTGTGATTGGTTCATCAGAGAGCAGGGAGACAGGGAGGCTGTGATTGGTTCATCAGAGAGCAGGGAGACAGGGAGGCCTGTGATTGGTTCATCAGAGAGCAGGGAGACAGGGAGGCCTGTGATTGGTTCATCAGAGAGCAGAGAGCCAGGGAGGCCTGTGATTGGTTCATCAGAGAGCAGAGAGACAGGGAGGCTGTGATTGGTTCATCAGAGAGCAGGGAGACAGGGAGGCTGTGATTGGTTCATCAGAGAGCAGGGAGACAGGGAGGCCTGTGATTGGTTCATCAGAGAGCAGGGAGACAGGGAGGCCTGTGATTGGTTCATCAGAGAGCAGGGAGGCCTGTGATTGGTTCATCAGAGAGCAGGGAGGCCTGTGATTGGTTCATCAGATTGGTACCTCGTGGCAGACATTGGTTGAAGTTTTTACAGACTTAAAAACTGATACAGACGATGGATTTACTTTGATCCTTTTTCAGAGAACCTGAGTTATTCATGTCTGTCAGGACCTAAAGACAGTTTAGACCTGAATCTAAAAGTGTTTCTGGAGGAAATGACCAACCCTGACTTTAAAACAAACACGTTTTAGCAGCATGATAAAAACAAGTAAACAGATTTAGATTAAAATAATTTAATATTTATTGTCAAAAAATAAAAGTCCTTGATTTGCAGTCTCTAAGGCTTCATGGAAACAGACGAGTGGGATAAAAAAATGAAATGAGAAACCAGGAAACAAGTTCTCTGTGTCCAGTGATCAGGCCGGTTTCACAGCTCGCCATGGCAGCAGCGTAACAGAGGCGAGACGGGCTCAGCAAGCTAGTGGGGGAGGAGTCTAAAAAGGGCGTTTGTCTGTGTCAGCAGAAAAGACTGAACGCACCGAGGATTCACATCGTTAGAGATTCTTTACCTGGTTAACAAACAAACATTAGTATTATTATTATTATTTAAAGAGACAGTACACTTTGACCATAGAGGGCCATGTTCAGTTAAGCAGGATGTCAGACGCATTCTTCATTGTGCAGTTTGAGCTGTAAGGAAGCCCGGAGAGGACAAACCTCCAACCTGACAAGAGAGGGGGCTGCTCGCTGCGAGGCCACGGCGCTGACCTCTGCAGCACGCCGCAGCCCTCCATGTCGTCCTATAGACCACGAGTGCAGCTGCCACCTTCTCACACTGCACGCCACCTGACACGAGTGGCGCCGGCGAGGCTGGTGGAACCGCTCTGAAACATCTTCTCTCCGTCATGAGGTCATAAACATGCCTTTAAAGACGTGGCGTGCTGGTCAACGAGTGACCACAGGAGTCGGGCGGCGCCACTCGAGGGCCGAGATGACTCGTGACGGGAAAACAGAGGTAATAAAATGTTTGGATGTATGTCCACTCAGGGCTTCCGTACAGCTTTTTAAAAAAGTACAAAATCTAACGAAGCGTTTCTATTGGACGTCACGTGTGATTATTAAAACTCTGATTCTAACAGGTTCAGTGTCTGCATGGAAGACGCTCATCACTCAAACACATTCATCCAGGCTCAGTGCAAACACCGCCGGGGGGACGGGGACGGGGACGGGGACGGGTTCTGATTGGCTGCAGGACGGACTCAGCCCATGTAGGGGTACTTCCAGTCTGTGAGGGGGACGTGGGTTTGCTTCACCACCTGCGGAGACGTCCACCGGAGGACGTAGTGAGGACCCCCGGGTTTATCGTTGGTCCCTTAAAGAGAGGAGGAGAGTGACAGGTGAGGGAGAAGGAGGCGTGGCCTGATTTACACACAGACGAAACTCTTACCTGAGGCTCTGGCGCCCCCAAATGGCTGCTGAGCCACGACGGAGCCGGTGGATTTATCGTTGACGTAGTAGTTCCCTGCAGCGTTTCTAAGAACTTTAGAAGCCTCGTCAATCACACACCTGCAACACACACACACACACACACACACACACACACACACAGTTCAGGTAAAGGTACGACACCCGGAGGTCGTCCTGTATATAAACATCTTACTTGTCCTGAGCGAACACGGCGCCCGTCAGGGCGAACGGCGACGTGTTGTCGATCAGGTGCAGAACCTCTTTGTACTTGTTCTCCGGATAAACGTAAACGGACAGGACCGGCCCGAAGATCTCCTGCAAATCACAGAGCACATGACCACCAACACGTCCTGACCACGGTCTGTATAAACATGGACCACTTTAGATCCATCTACAAACAGGCAAAGAGGCGGGGCTTAACCCTCCTGACAAACAGCGGCCAACCTGTCAGCCAAACCAGCCACGCCCTGAGCTAACCTGTTTAAGACTGACTCACTGCAGGAGACAGACTCTAGTGGACACTGGAGGAACTGCAGCTGTAAAGTTGGACATTTTAACATAGAGCTCTATGGAGACTGAGTCACTGCAGGAGACAGACTCTAGTGGACACTGGAGGAACTGCAGCTGTAAAGTTGGACATTTTAACATAGAGCTCTATGGAGACTGACTCACTGCAGGAGACAGACTCTAGTGGACACTGGAGGAACTGCAGCTGTAAAGTTGGACATTTTAACATAGAGCTCTATGGAGACTGACTCACTGCAGGAGACAGACTCTAGTGGACACTGGAGGAACTGCAGCTGTAAAGTTGGACATTTTAACATAGACCTCTATGGAGGCTGACTCTCTGCAGGAGACAGACTCTAGTGGACACTGGAGGAACTGCAGCTGTAAAGTTGGACATTTTAACATAGAGCTCTATGGAGACTGACTCACTGCAGGAGACAGACTCTAGTGGACACTGGAGGAACTGCAAGTTGGTTACCTCGTGCATGATGGCGTCATTCGGGTCCGTGGTCTCGATGATAGTGGGCTCCACAAAGTAACCTTTACTGTCGTCACAGTTACCGCCAGCGATGACTTTAAGGTTAGGGGAGGACTTGGCGAGGTCGAGCCACCTCTTAATGCGAGCGAAGGACTGCAGGAGGAAACAGACGATGAGACACAGTGGATAAACCAAAGACTGCAGGAGAGAGCTGAACTCACCTTCTCGTCGATCACAGCTGAGAAAAAGGAGCCCAAGTCTTCAACGGGCTGAAAATCAGATGAAGAAAACATTTTATAAAAGCAGCAGCTTCAGAGACGTCGTCATCACGAGAGATGAGATGATGAGAGACCGTGACAGAGCGTCTGACTCACATCTCCCACTCTGATGTTGCTGTGGATGGCGAGCAGCTCCTGTTTGATCTGCGGCCACACGCTGTCAGCTACGTACATCCTGGAGCAGGCCGAACACTTCTGACCGCCGTACTCAAACGCCGAGCGGATCGTCCCCTTCACCACGCTCTCCACGTCCGCCGACTGGTGGACGAAGTGGAAGTTCTTCCCACCGCACTCTGAAAAACGTTCACAGGACACGGGCATCAACAGAGACGTCTTTCGCCGCGTTGCTCAGTCTCTCTCCGTTTCCACGGTAACCGCCAGTCGGCTCAGCTCACCTCCAGCCAGTCGAGGGAAGCTCCGGTACGTGTCCAGGTTCTGTGCCACCTGCTTCCAAAGACGCTTAAACGTCCTGAGAAAAGGAAAAACGTTTTCAACTGAATGAGAGAACAGATTTTAAGAAGGACCGTGAACCCCCCCCCCCTTCAGTAAAGACCAGGGTCCATCACGCCGCCATGAGGAGGCATGCAGTAGTGACGCCTGAACGTGGCCTCTCTGATTATTTCTCTAAACGCCGTCCTCGTGTTGCATGAACCCAGAATCTGTAAAAAAGAAAAAAATGTCCTCACGGGACGCTGCCGGTGAAGTTGATGCCGGCCAGGTGTGGCGAGGAGGTGACGGCGTCTCCGAACACGGGACCATCAGCCGGTAGGAACTGGATGATGTTTGGAGGCAGACCGGACTCCCTCAGGACTTTGTAGACGGCATAGCTGGCGGACATGGCGGTGTCGCTGGGCTTCCACAGCACCACGTTACCCTGAAACACACCAGTGGGGCCGAGGTCAGCGACAACTCAACACTGTCTTGTCGTGACACTTCCTGTTTCATTGTTACACTTCCTGTCTCGTTGTGACACTTCCTGTTTCATTGTTACACTTCCTGTCTCGTCGTGACACTTCCTGTTTCATTGTTACACTTCCTGTCTCGTCGTGACACTTCCTGTTTCATTGTTACACTTCCTGTCTCGTTGTGACACTTCCTGTTTCATTGTTACACTTCCTGTTTCATAGTTACACTTCCTGTTTCCTCGTTACACTTCATGTCTCGTCATTACACTTCCTGTTTCATTGTTACACTTCCTGTTTTGTTGTTACACTTCCTGTCTCATCGTTACACCTACTGTCTTCTTTGTTACACTTCCTGTTTCATCGTTCCACTTCCTGTTTCGTCGTTACACTTCTGGTCTCGTTGTTACACTTCCTGTCTCGTCGTTCCACTTCCTGTTTCATCGTTACACTTCCTGTTTCATCGTTACACTTCTGGTCTCGTTGTTACACTTCCTGTCTCGTCGTTACACTTCCTGTCTCGTCGTTACACTTCCTGTTTCGTCGTTACACTTCCTGTTTCGTCGTTACACTTCTGGTCTCGTCGTTCCACTTCCTGTTTCGTCGTTCCACTTCCTGTTTCGTCGTTACACTTCTGGTCTTGTTGTTACACTTCCTGTCTCGTCGTTCCACTTCCTGTCTCGTCGTTACACTTCCTGTTTCATCGTTACACTTCTGGTCTCGTTGTTACACTTCCTGTCTCGTTGTTACACTTCCTGTTTCGTCGTTACACTTCCTGTTTCATCGTTACACTCCGGTCTCGTTGTTACACTTCCTGTCTCGTCGTTACACTTCCTGTTTCATCGTTCCACTTCCTGTCTCGTCGTTCCACTTCCTGTTTCATCGTTCCACTTCCTGTTTCATCGTTCCACTTCTGGTCTCGTTGTTACACTTCCTGTCTCGTCGTTACACTTCCTGTTTCGTCGTTACACTTCCTGTTTCATCGTTACACTTCCTGTCTCGTCGTTACACTTCCTGTCTCGTCGTTACACTTCCTGTTTCATCGTTACACTTCTGGTCTCGTTGTTACACTTCCTGTCTCGTCGTTCCACTTCCTGTTTCGTCGTTCCACTTCCTGTTTCATCATTACACTTCCTGTTTCATCGTTACACTTCCTGTTTCATCCTTACACTTCTGGTCTCGTTGTTACACTTCCTGTCTCGTCGTTCCACTTCCTGTTTCGTCGTTACACTTCCTGTTTCATCATTACACTTCCTGTTTCATCGTTACACTTCCTGTTTCATCCTTACACTTCTGGTCTCGTTGTTACACTTCCTGTTTCATCGTTACACTTCCTGTTTCATCGTTACACTTCCTGTTTCATCGTTACACTTCCAGTCTCGTTGTTACACTTCCTGTCTCGTTGTTACACTTCCTGTCTCGTTGTTACACTTCCTGTCTCGTCGTTACACTTCCTGTTTCATCGTTACACTTCCTGTTTCGTCGTTACACTTCTGGTCTCGTCGTTACACTTCCTGTCTCGTCGTTACACTTCCTGTTTCATCGTTACACTTCCTGTTTCATCGTTACACTTCTGGTCTCGTTGTTACACTTCCTGTCTCGTCGTTCCACTTCCTGTTTCATCGTTACACTTCCGGTCTCGTCGTTCCACTTCCTGTCTCGTCGTTCCACTTCCTGTTACGTCGTTGCACTTCCTGTTACGTCACTCTGAGACACCAGACTCTTCAGATAACACTTATGTTTCCTCCCAGTCATTTTTAGATCCGTCACGACATTTAGAGAACAAACGTTAAGTTAGAGAACACCAAAGAGACGCCATGGCCGCTCACAGACTGATCTGTGACCAGTGCTGTCAACTCCTCTGTAAGGACAGAAGCTATTGGCCGAACTTACTGTAAATGACATCACCTAATTTGCATAATCATAATGGATGTCAATAAGACAATAAGAGAGTAAAAAAAAACACCCTAAATATGTTTAGAACTACAAATGAACTCTTCTGTTGATTCTGTGTTTTTATTTATTTTCGCTCGTGGCTTTCGTTTCCAGGAGGAAATGGAAAGTCGCCAGATACAGCGAGTAGTGACAGAGGAGGCGGTCTCAAACACTCACCATCAGAGCTGGCGTTCCTGCCAGGTTTCCACCGATAGCGGTGAAGTTGAAAGGAGCCACGGCTGCCACAAAGCCCTGACAGAGAAACACATGAATCTGCTTTACAAGGTCTGAAGCCTGTTTTCAGTTTGATGCTGCTGCAGCAGAAAGTGGGCGGGATTATTGTGTGGACGGCGAGCTTCAGATGTTGGACGCCATCAAGCGTCTGTTAGGACAGGGTGCTACACGAGGCCTTCTTACCTCCAGGCCTCGATACAACATGGTGTTTGTGCTCCCCTCAGCGTCTAACGGCTGAGTTTTCTCCAGCTCCACGGCGTGTTTGGCGTTAAATCTGAAAAAGTCGATCAGCTCTGCAGCGGCGTCAATTTCAGCCTGAACCACCGTCTTACCCTGAAACACAGAGAGCAGAGAGTAAAGCCTCCACATGTCGGAGCTCTGTATACTATAGTAGATAACCCACTGAAGCTCCGAGTGTATATGAGAGAGAGAGGGGGGGGGCGGTGTGCCCCCCCCCCCTCTCTCTCATAGAGCTGAAAACAGGTGAGCGGCGCGCTCTGTGAGACGCCGTCCTCCATGTTGGAGGTCATTGTTCTGTTAGATCGACTATGAGGCGACTGACGGGGGAGGAGCTACAGACTGTTGGGGGAGAGGCTACATACTGTTAGGGGGAGGAGCTATTGACTGGTGGGGGAGGGGCTACATACTGTTAGGAGGAGGAGCTATTGACTGGTGGCGTTGGAGCTACAGGCGGTTGGGGGGGGAGGAGCTACAGACTGTTGCTGTAAACTGCAGTTCGAGTCTGCGTCCAACCGTGGTCTACCTGTCCGACCGTGGTCTACCTGTCCGATCATGGTCTACTTGTCAGATCGTGGTCTACCTGTCCGATCGTGGTCTACCTGTCCGATCGTGGTCTACCTGTCCGATCGTGGTCTACCTGTCCGACCGTGGTCTACCTGTCCGACCGTGGTCTACCTGTCCGACCGTGGTCTACCTGTCCGACCGTGGTCTACCTGTCCGACCGTGGTCTACCTGTCCGACCGTGGTCTACCTGTCCGATCGTGGTCTACCTGTCCGACCGTGGTCTACCTGTCCGATCGTGGTCTACTTGTCAGATCATGGTCTACCTGTCCGATCGTGGTCTACCTGTCCGATCGTGGTCTACCTGTCCGACCGTGGTCTACCTGTCCGACCATGGTCTACTTGTCAGATCGTGGTCTACTTGTCAGATCGTGGTCTACCTGTCCGATCGTGGTCTACCTGTCCGATCGTGGTCTACCTGTCCGACTGTGGTCTACCTGTCCGATCGTGGTCTACTTGTCAGATCGTGGTCTACCTGTCCAATCATGGTCTACTTGTCAGATCGTGGTCTACTTGTCAGATCATGGTCTACCTTTCCGATTGTGGTCTACTTGTCAGATCATGGTCTACCTGTCCGATCGTGGTCTACCTGTCCGATCATGGTCTACCTGTCCAATCATGGTCTACTTGTCAGATCGTGGTCTACTTGTCAGATCATGGTCTACCTGTCCTATCATGGTCTACTTGTCCGATCATGGTCTACCTGTCCGATCATGGTCTACCTGTCCGATCATGGTCTACCTGTCCGATCATGGTCTACTTGTCCGATCATGGTCTACCTGTCCGATCGTGGTCTACTTGTCAGATCATGGTCTACTTGTCAGATCATGGTCTACCTGTCCGATCATGGTCTACTTGTCCGATCATGGTCTACCTGTCCAATCATGGTCTACTTGTCAGATCATGGTCTACCTGTCCGATCGTGGTCTACTTGTCAGATCATGGTCTACTTGTCAGATCATGGTCTACTTGTCAGATCATGGTCTACCTGTCCGATCGTGGTCTACTTGTCAGATCATGGTCTACTTGTCAGATCATGGTCTACCTGTCCGATCATGGTCTACTTGTCCGATCATGGTCTACCTGTCCGATCATGGTCTACTTGTCCGATCATGGTCTACCTGTCCAATCATGGTCTACTTGTGAGATCATGGTCTACCTGTCCAATCATGGTCTACCTGTCCGATCGTGGTCTACTTGTCCGATCATGGTCTACCTGTCCGATCATGGTCTACCTGTCCGATCATGGTCTTGGCGAGGATTTCGGCCCTCTTGGGTCCGCTGATGACGTCGGCTGCCTTGAAGAGGATCTGGGCTCGGTCCTGGACGGGCTTCAGGTCCCATTCTTTCCTCGCCGCTACAGACGCCAGGATGGCTTTGTTGATGAGCGCCTGATTTAGAAAACAGAACATGACCACGTCACCGTCAGTACCAACTTATAAACAGCCGGGGTCAGAGGTCAATCAGGTCCTATATTGTCACGTGTTCCCGATAGCTTACCTCGTCTGCGTAACAGAACTTGGCCACCTTGTGCGAGTGGTTGAACGGCTGCGAAACACAAACAGGAAGTCAATGAACAGATGTTGACGTTCAAACTATAAATAAATTCATCAATAACATTCGTGCGTCACGACTCATGAGGACACGGGCAACGCCAGCGAGTCACGTTTAGAAACGCCTTTACAGTTACCCTGTGAGAAGAGGTCAACGCCACCACTAACGTTAGCATGCTCGTGTTTAGTAACATTCAGTTTGACCTCCAACTAATTCGCACGAGGGAGGGAGAGAAGACAACACACAATGAATGGACATTCATTTCAAACGCCACCTCGCGTGATGGCGGCGGTTGCATCCGTGAGAATGACCGGTCGAACCGGTGTACAAGACACAGCCGACTTTTTACAACGATAAATAGATGAGTAGTAAATTCTGCTTCTTTAGTGTGACCCGGGCACGCGGTCATGTGACCCGGGCACGCGGTCATGTGACCCGGGCACGCGGTCATGTGACCCACTGATGATGATGACAGACTCACAGATAACTGATATCTGATGTCTTTGGTCCACACATGTTCGTCTCCCACCACACACGGGATGTCCTCCGTCGTCCCCTTCAGAGCGTCCAGCGCCTGAAAGCATCAGAGAGCGTGAGGTGAACACGTGTTCAGAGCGACTCGAACAACGTGACAGTGACGCGCTCCGACCTTCAGCAGCTCCTTCCTCTCGCCGCTGCCCTCTGTGAAGCCCAGGATTGGCTCGTTCTTCACGTCCACGGCAGCACACGGGAACGTTCTGAACCTACACACACACACACACACACACACACACACACAAACACACACACACACACACACACACACACACACACACACACACACACACACACACACACACACACACACACACACACACACACACACACACACACACACACACACACACAGGATGTTGAACTCCTTTAATGAATAAACAGAAGCTCGATTCGCTCTGCTGCTGCTCAAAGTTTCAAAGTCTCAGGTGGACACAGTTCACACTGCTCTGCGCGTAACCACGGCAACGACTCATACCGCTGAGTCAGTCCTGTGACCCGTCAATGTTTTTTTTATTTCTGAGACGCCAACAACGACCCTCCAACTACCGTGCAGTAGCGTGTGGCGTGGATAAGAGAGACAGGAGGCGTTTAAAATCACGCTGTAGGACGATGTGCTTCCTCATTTGAGCACGTCAGTGTCACTAACATTTCAGACTGGAATGTTTATTTACCCCTCACTGTGCAATACTTCATACTGTGCTATATATTTATATCATATATCTTGTTGTAGTTCGACATTTTTCATACTGTGAAAATATTTCATTTTTTTATATCCTGCTTAAATCACTTTCATACTGTGACATATCCATATTTTTATATTTTATATACTGCAAATTTACATTTTATACTGTGCCAATATTTATATTTATATATTTTACAAACTGCAAAAAATTTACATTTTATACTGTGATATTTATATTTCTATATTTTATATCCTGCTAGAATTACATCTCTTACAGTGTAAATAGTTATATTGTTTATACCCCTCCATGGATCACGTCTCATGTAATGCACTATTTATATTTGACACCCTGCTACAGACCTGATGTCTCTACTGTGCAAGAAGAAATCTGAGGTCTGTTTATCTATTTAAACGTTATTATGCTGTAAACTGTAAAGAGTCCTACCACACAGATCTGACCTTCCCTTAACCAGGGTCACTCTCTTTTCTTTGACCCCTTCTGTTGTTGTTTTTAGCTGTTTAGCTGCTTTAAGGTGAAGTCATCTCATTGTACAATTTGTATAATGACAATAAAGGCTTTCTATTCTATTTTTTAAAAAGGGGGAGGAGTCACAGACAGGTTAGCAGCTGAAGGGGAGGAGTCACAGACAGGATAGAGTCTGAAGGGGGAGGAGTCACAGACAGGATAGAGTCTGAAGGGGGAGGAGTCACAGACAGGATAGAGTCTGAAGGGGGAGGAGTCACAGACAGGTTAGAGTCTGAAGAGGGAGGAGTCACAGACAGGATAGACTAGAGTCTCAAGGGGGAGGAGTCACAGACAGGTTAGATGCTGAAGGGGGAGGAGTCACAGACAGGTTAGAGTCTGAAGAGGGAGGAGTCACAGACAGGATAGACTAGAGTCTCAAGTGGGAGGAGTCACAGACAGGTTAGATGCTGAAGAGGGAGGAGTCACAGACAGGTTAGAGTCTGAAGAGGGAGGAGTCACAGATAGGATAGAGTCTGAAGGGGGGGGAGTCACAGACAGGTTAGAGTCTGAAGGGGGAGGAGTCACAGACAGGATAGAGTCTGAAGGGGGAGGAGTCACCGACAGGTTAGAGTCTGAAGGGGGAGGAGTCACCGACAGGTTAGAGGCTGAAGGGGGAGGGGTCACAGACAGGTTAGAGGCTGAAGGGGGAGGAGTCACAGACAGGTTAGAGGCTGAAGGGGGAGGAGTCACAGACAGGTTAGAGTCTGAAGGGGGAGGAGTCACAGACAGGTTAGAGTCTGAAGGGGGAGGAGTCACAGACAGGTTAGAGGCTGAAGGGGGAGGAGTCACAGATAGGTTAGAGTCTGAAGGGGGAGGAGTCACAGACAGGTTAGAGGCTGAAGGGGGAGGAGTCACAGACAGGTTAGAGTCTGAAGGGGGAGGAGTCACAGACAGGTTAGAGGCTGAAGGGGGAGGAGTCACAGACAGCCAGGTTGTATTCCTGTGTGCTTTCATGTATGATTAACTTCTTCAGACTAAACTCAACAAACTGAAGGTCATGATATCCAAACTGGACGGGGGGGAGGAGGAGGAGGAGGAGGAGCAGGAGCAGAGACAGCTGCTGGAACGACTGCTGTTCTCACAGGTCTCCGCTCCCTGAAAGCACGCCGCTCTGATCCAGTTACAGGCCGACCTCCGACGGTGAACGATAACAAACGTTAGAGGAACATAAGAGACTCCAGTTTCTACAGCTGTCAAAGGAAAACAAACATCTGAAACTTCTCAGAATCACTGTTTCTAAAACTCATCATCCCAAATATCACTGACTTCCTGTCAGCAGCTGTAGTCACTTCCTGTCAGCACAGGCTGTAAAAACAGGCTTTTTGAATGGGTGTGTATGTGACTTCCTGTGCTTCTGCAGCCAGCCTCTAGTGGACACTCCAGGTACTGCAGCCAGCCTCTAGTGGACACTCCAGGTACTGCAGCCAGCCTCTAGTGGACACTCCAGGAACTGCAGCCAGCCTCTAGTGGACACTCCAGGAACTGCAGGAGGTTGAACTTGTTGCTGTTCGTCTACAAAGATCTGAGATGTTTGAGTATCTCCCAGACTCAACAGGAGATCAGTAAACAGGATGTCCCCTCAGGTACCCGCACACTTTCAAAATAAAAGTCATCCTCATCTTTACAAGCTTATTTCTACTCATCGATTAATCGATGTGGATGTGAACATATGTTAGAGTGCACGCGGATCAGGTGGGGGGTGGGGGGGTCCGTGTGTGAAGCTGCTCTCAGATCAGATGTCATTACGTAACGTGAGGCAGGTTACCCCCCGAAGTCGCGTGCTAACACTCCTCATGAGATCTGACTAAAACAAAGTCCTGCACACAGAAACACACACACCTGAGCCTGTCACGCGCGCGCTGCCTGACACACACACCTGAGCCTGTCACGCGCGCGCTGCCTGACATACCGTAAGAGGCACCGCGGGGGTGAAGGAGTCTCGTGACTTCTTATGTGAACTTACCCCCTCCAAGAGTGGCACGCGGCCGCCCTCACGCGCAGCATGTTTCCACAGGTGAGCAGGAGATGTTGAAGCGGGAAGAGAGTGAGGAGGTTCCACCTGACGCACAGGTCGATCAGTGTGGAGACAGCGAAGATCGATCCTGCTGCTGCTCCTCTCCGGGAGGGGGGAGGGGGAGGAAGAGCCAACGGGGGGGGGGGGGTGTTCCTGTTTAAAGATGGATTCCCGCTCTTTTTCAACAGACGTTGCTCCGCGTGACGCTGATTTATGAATAACAGTCATATATTTACTAAGTGAAGACTTCCTCTCAGGTCACGTGTGTGTCTGTGTTCAGACTGTACATGTATGTTGGAATATTCCCCCCCCGCGAGATGTTCAATGGAACTTTCCACAGGCTGGTTCGCCACTGGCCAATCAGCGAGCAGGAGAGCAGGAGAAGGTCCTGAGCCAATCACAGGCGGCGCTGACAGCTCTATTTGTGAGCGGCATGTTGACCTTTCACAGAGCAAAAACACATTCTTTAAAGTCCCCGCGGTGAACCGGAAATGGATTTAATGAACTTCAGAGTAATTCAAGAAGAAAGAAGAATTTAACCCTTTCAGTGCCAGTTTGTTAACATCATTTTAACATGTTTTTATGAAATATATCCAACATCATGGCCTGTGGTCTGAAGTTGGTTTAGTTAAAGTTTTATAACCAGAGAGTCTCACCATATAAAAGATATGATTTCTGAATCTGGTCCATGGAATAGATTGATACAATACAATCATTGATAAACCGATCGTGTAC
>NW_027636574.1:0-18826 GCF_947650265.1 Symphodus melops | reverse complement strand
ATTTAGGAGGTCTTCATTAGTTTAAGCATGAAGTTTAATGTAAGCAAGCTTTGATGTTTTTGCAAGAATTTTAACTGTGCAGCGGCTCCACCAGCTATTCTCAATGGCAGACTCACAGATTCACAAAATATCACCGTTCGATGTTTTGACTTCATCCTGTTCCGGTGGAGGTTGAGGCACATTATCCATTTTGTATATACAGTCAGCGATCAATACCCATAGAGCTCTATGTTAAAATGTCCAACTTTACAGCTGCAGTTCCTCTGGTGTCCATTAGAGTCTGTCTCCTGCAGTGAGTCAGTCTCCATAGAGCTCTATGTTAAAATGTCCAACTTTACAGCTGCAGTTCCTCCAGTGTCCACTAGAGTCTGTCTCCTGCAGTGAGTCAGTCTCCATAGAGCTCTATGTTAAAATGTCCAACTTTACAGCTGCAGTTCCTCCAGTGTCCACTAGAGTCTGTCTCCTGCAGTGAGTCAGTCTCCATAGAGCTCTATGTTAAAATGTCCAACTTTACAGCTGCAGTTCCTCCAGTGTCCACTAGAGTCTGTCTCCTGCAGTGAGTCAGTCTCCATAGAGCTCTATGTTAAAATGTCCAACTTTACAGCTGCAGTTCCTCCAGTGTCCACTAGAGTCTGTCTCCTGCAGTGAGTCAGTCTCCATAGAGCTCTATGTTAAAATGTCCAACTTTACAGCTGCAGTTCCTCCAGTGTCCACTAGAGTCTGTCTCCTGCAGTGAGTCAGTCTCCATAGAGCTCTATGTTAAAATGTCCAACTTTACAGCTGCAGTTCCTCCAGTGTCCACTAGAGTCTGTCTGCTGCAGTGAGTCAGTCTCCATAGAGCTCTATGTTAAAATACATGAAAATGAAATGATTAGCCCCCTGAAGAATTTTTCACTTTTAAAAAAAATATTTTTAAAGTGCTATTAAACGGAGCAAAGACTTTTTCACACGACTTTTTGTAACAAAATGATTTCACACAAACCCAAAATGACCAGGGTGAAACTGATTAGCGCCCCTGAAGCTAAAAGTCAGTTGTGTATGTTTGTTAGTGGATCCCAGCCTGCAGCGGTTTGTTCCTGTGCAGAGCTCCAGTGATCGTCTTCTTTGAAACTTCAGTTCCCGACTTGGCTAAGTCATTCACTCGTGTCTTTGCAGTTGTTCTTGGATCTTTAAACTCATCTCTCAATAGTTTTCTTTGCAGAGTCTTTGAAATCGTTCTCTTCCTACCTCTGCCAGGATCGTTCTGTCCTGTGTGGCTCTCTTTGAATTTCTTGATGATACTTCTCACTCCACTTTTTGACACTGCAAACACTGATAACTGTGTACATCCTTCTTCAGCTTTGTGAACTTCAACAATTCATTTTCTCAAATCTAAACTGACTTCTGTTGTTTCTGGCCTGATGCTTCCTCAAGTAACAGAAGTGTTTCTACTGTGAGAGATGAACCTCAGTTTGAAGTTGATGTTACATGAGCACATCATTGAACAACAGTGGTCTGTGTTGTGGCTCAATAAAAAGGTCATTTCTTCAGTGCAAACAAAAAAAAATGTAAGCATCCAAAATAAGACAAAGATGTTTGAAAAAGCTGTTAAAAATCTTTGCTCTGTTTCATTGCACTTAAAAATACTTCAGTTATATTTTCATCCGGGGGGGAAAACCATTTCACCATGTCGGGTATCATCTCTGTTTAAAGGTGAACAACATTATTCCACCTTTAACTTCTTTAAAGTGTGTGACTGGCACAAAGCAGATTGGCAACTACTGTAAGGCTCTGCCCACATTACCCCTCTCGTTTCACACGCACGTGCAAACACACACACACACCTGCAGCTCCGACAGGTTCGCCATGGCAACAAGCAGAGAAACCACTGAGCTGATAAGGATTTCTTTTTAAAGGAATAACAGAAATATTTTCAGCAGAGTCACAGGTTCGATTCTCTGTGTGAGGACGTGAAGCAGAGTCACAGGTTCGATTCTCTGTGACAGGACGTGAAGCAGAGTCACAGGTTCGATTCTCTGTGTGAGGACGTGAAGCAGAGTCACAGGTTCGATTCTCTGTGACAGGACGTGAAGCAGAGTCACAGGTTTGATTCTCTGTGACAGGACGTGAAGCAGAGTCACAGGTTTGATTCTCTGTGACAGGACGTGAAGCAGAGTCACAGGTTCGATTCTCTGTGACAGGACGTGAAGCAGAGTCACAGGTTCGATTCTCTGTGTGAGGACGTGAAGCAGAGTCACAGGTTCGATTCTCTGTGACAGGACGTGAAGCAGAGTCACAGGTTCGATTCTCTGTGTGAGGACGTGAAGCAGAGTCACAGGTTCGATTCTCTGTGACAGGACGTGAAGCAGAGTCACAGGTTTGATTCTCTGTGTGAGGACGTGAAGCAGAGTCACAGGTTCGATTCTCTGTGTGAGGACGTGAAGCAGAGTCACAGGTTCGATTCTCTGTGTGAGAACGTGAAGCAGAGTCACAGGTTCGATTCTCTGTGACAGGACGTGAAGCAGAGTCACAGATTCGATTCTCTGTGACAGGACGTGAAGCAGAGACACAGGTTTGATTCTCTCTGACAGGACGTGAAGCAGAGTCACAGGTTTGATTCTCTGTGACAGGACGTGAAGCAGAGTCACAGGTTTGATTCTCTGTGACAGGACGTGAAGCAGAGTCACAGGTTTGATTCTCTGTGACAGGACGTGAAGCAGAGTCACAGGTTTGATTCTCTCTGACAGGACGTGAAGCAGAGTCACAGGTTTGATTCTCTGTGACAGGACGTGAAGCAGAGTCACAGGTTTGATTCTCTCTGACAGGACGTGAAGCAGAGTCACAGGTTTGATTCTCTGTGACAGGACGTGAAGCAGAGTCACAGGTTTGATTCTCTGTGACAGGACGTGAAGCAGAGTCACAGGTTCGATTCTCTGTGTGAGGACGTGAAGCAGAGTCACAGGTTCGATTCTCTGTGTGAGGACGTGAAGCAGAGTCACAGGTTTGATTCTCTGTGTGAGGACGTGAAGCAGAGTCACAGGTTCGATTCTCTGTGACAGGACGTGAAGCAGAGTCACAGGTTCGATTCTCTGTGTGAGGACGTGAAGCAGAGTCACAGGTTCGATTCTCTGTGACAGGACGTGAAGCAGAGTCACAGGTTCGATTCTCTGTGTGAGGACGTGAAGCAGAGTCACAGGTTCGATTCTCTGTGACAGGACGTGAAGCAGAGTCACAGGTTCGATTCTCTGTGTGAGGACGTGAAGCAGAGTCACAGGTTCGATTCTCTGTGACAGGACGTGAAGCAGAGTCACAGGTTCGATTCTCTGTGACAGGACGTGAAGCAGAGTCACAGGTTCGATTCTCTGTGTGAGGACGTGAAGCAGAGTCACAGGTTCGATTCTCTGTGACAGGACGTGAAGCAGAGTCACAGGTTCGATTCTCTGTGACAGGACGTGAAGCAGAGTCACAGGTTCGATTCTCTCTGACAGGACGTGAAGCAGAGTCACAGGTTTGATTCTCTCTGACAGGACGTGAAGCAGAGTCACAGGTTTGATTCTCTGTGACAGGACGTGAAGCAGAGTCACAGGTTTGATTCTCTGTGACAGGACGTGAAGCAGAGTCACAGGTTTGATTCTCTCTGACAGGACGTGAAGCAGAGTCACAGGTTTGATTCTCTGTGACAGGACGTGAAGCAGAGTCACAGGTTTGATTCTCTCTGACAGGACGTGAAGCAGAGTCACAGGTTTGATTCTCTGTGACAGGACGTGAAGCAGAGTCACAGGTTTGATTCTCTGTGACAGGACGTGAAGCAGAGTCACAGGTTTGATTCTCTCTGACAGGACGTGAAGCAGAGTCACAGGTTTGATTCTCTGTGTGAGGACGTGAAGCAGAGTCACAGGTTCGATTCTCTGTGTGAGGACGTGAAGCAGAGTCACAGGTTCGATTCTCTGTGTGAGGACGTGAAGCAGAGTCACAGGTTCGATTCTCTGTGACAGGACGTGAAGCAGAGTCACAGGTTCGATTCTCTGTGACAGGACGTGAAGCAGAGTCACAGGTTCGATTCTCTGTGTGAGGACGTGAAGCAGAGTCACAGGTTTGATTCTCTGTGACAGGACGTGAAGCAGAGTCACAGGTTCGATTCTCTGTGTGAGGACGTGAAGCAGAGTCACAGGTTCGATTCTCTGTGACAGGACGTGAAGCAGAGTCACAGGTTCGATTCTCTGTGTGAGGACGTGAAGCAGAGTCACAGGTTTGATTCTCTGTGACAGGACGTGAAGCAGAGTCACAGGTTCGATTCTCTGTGTGAGGACGTGAAGCAGAGTCACAGGTTTGATTCTCTGTGTGAGGACGTGAAGCAGAGTCACAGGTTCGATTCTCTGTGACAGGACGTGAAGCAGAGTCACAGGTTTGATTCTCTGTGACAGGACGTGAAGCAGAGTCACAGGTTCGATTCTCTGTGTGAGGACGTGAAGCAGAGTCACAGGTTCGATTCTCTGTGACAGGACGTGAAGCAGAGTCACAGGTTCGATTCTCTGTGTGAGGACGTGAAGCAGAGTCACAGGTTTGATTCTCTGTGACAGGACGTGAAGCAGAGTCACAGGTTCGATTCTCTGTGTGAGGACGTGAAGCAGAGTCACAGGTTTGATTCTCTGTGTGAGGACGTGAAGCAGAGTCACAGGTTCGATTCTCTGTGTGAGGACGTGAAGCAGAGTCACAGGTTCGATTCTCTGTGTGAGGACGTGAAGCAGAGTCACAGGTTCGATTCTCTGTGTGAGGACGTGAAGCAGAGTCACAGGTTCGATTCTCTGTGTGAGGACGTGAAGCAGAGTCACAGGTTCGATTCTCTGTGACAGGACGTGAAGCAGAGTCACAGGTTTGATTCTCTGTGACAGGACGTGAAGCAGAGTCACAGGTTTGATTCTCTCTGACAGGACGTGAAGCAGAGTCACAGGTTTGATTCTCTGTGACAGGACGTGAAGCAGAGTCACAGGTTTGATTCTCTCTGACAGGACGTGAAGCAGAGTCACAGGTTTGATTCTCTCTGACAGGACGTGAAGCAGAGTCACAGGTTTGATTCTCTGTGACAGGACGTGAAGCAGAGTCACAGGTTTGATTCTCTGTGACAGGACGTGAAGCAGAGTCACAGGTTCGATTCTCTGTGTGAGGACGTGAAGCAGAGTCACAGGTTTGATTCTCTGTGTGAGGACGTGAAGCAGAGTCACAGGTTCGATTCTCTGTGACAGGACGTGAAGCAGAGTCACAGGTTTGATTCTCTGTGTGAGGACGTGAAGCAGAGTCACAGGTTCGATTCTCTGTGTGAGGACGTGAAGCAGAGTCACAGGTTCGATTCTCTGTGACAGGACGTGAAGCAGAGTCACAGGTTCGATTCTCTGTGTGAGGACGTGAAGCAGAGTCACAGGTTCGATTCTCTGTGTGAGGACGTGAAGCAGAGTCACAGGTTCGATTCTCTGTGACAGGACGTGAAGCAGAGTCACAGGTTCGATTCTCTGTGACAGGACGTGAAGCAGAGTCACAGGTTCGATTCTCTGTGTGAGGACGTGAAGCAGAGTCACAGGTTCGATTCTCTGTGACAGGACGTGAAGCAGAGTCACAGGTTCGATTCTCTGTGTGAGGACGTG
Organism: Symphodus melops; assembly: GCF_947650265.1. Taxonomy (NCBI): domain Eukaryota; kingdom Metazoa; phylum Chordata; class Actinopteri; order Labriformes; family Labridae; genus Symphodus; species Symphodus melops. The sequence goes on along the minus strand of NW_027636574.1, from coordinate 13,208 downwards.
AAGCAGAGTCACAGGTTCGATTCTCTGTGACAGGACGTGAAGCAGAGTCACAGGTTCGATTCTCTGTGACAGGACGTGAAGCAGAGTCACAGGTTTGATTCTCTGTGACAGGACGTGAAGCAGAGTCACAGGTTTGATTCTCTGTGACAGGACGTGAAGCAGAGTCACAGGTTCGATTCTCTGTGACAGGACGTGAAGCAGAGTCACAGGTTCGATTCTCTGTGTGAGGACGTGAAGCAGAGTCACAGGTTCGATTCTCTGTGACAGGACGTGAAGCAGAGTCACAGGTTCGATTCTCTGTGTGAGGACGTGAAGCAGAGTCACAGGTTTGATTCTCTGTGACAGGACGTGAAGCAGAGTCACAGGTTCGATTCTCTGTGTGAGGACGTGAAGCAGAGTCACAGGTTTGATTCTCTGTGTGAGGACGTGAAGCAGAGTCACAGGTTCGATTCTCTGTGTGAGGACGTGAAGCAGAGTCACAGGTTCGATTCTCTGTGTGAGGACGTGAAGCAGAGTCACAGGTTCGATTCTCTGTGTGAGGACGTGAAGCAGAGTCACAGGTTCGATTCTCTGTGACAGGACGTGAAGCAGAGTCACAGGTTCGATTCTCTGTGTGAGGACGTGAAGCAGAGTCACAGGTTCGATTCTCTGTGACAGGACGTGAAGCAGAGTCACAGGTTCGATTCTCTGTGACAGGACGTGAAGCAGAGTCACAGGTTCGATTCTCTCTGACAGGACGTGAAGCAGAGTCACAGGTTCGATTCTCTGTGACAGGACGTGAAGCAGAGTCACAGGTTTGATTCTCTGTGACAGGACGTGAAGCAGAGTCACAGGTTTGATTCTCTGTGTGAGGACGTGAAGCAGAGTCACAGGTTCGATTCTCTGTGACAGGACGTGAAGCAGAGTCACAGGTTCGATTCTCTGTGACAGGACGTGAAGCAGAGTCACAGGTTTGATTCTCTCTGACAGGACGTGAAGCAGAGTCACAGGTTCGATTCTCTGTGACAGGACGTGAAGCAGAGTCACAGGTTTGATTCTCTGTGACAGGACGTGAAGCAGAGTCACAGGTTTGATTCTCTGTGACAGGACGTGAAGCAGAGTCACAGGTTCGATTCTCTCTGACAGGACGTGAAGCAGAGTCACTGCTCCTTTTCATTCCAGATTTGACAGTTTATGTTTGTTTAATTGTCTTGTCAAGTCGATGAATGAAACTCATTTAGCTGCAGCTCGTCCCCAGCTTCCTGTCAGATTTCATTGTAGCCAATGAAAGACTGTGAGGTCCGTGACTTCAGCTGATTTAAGTAACTGTTCACTATTGTTGACAGACTAAACTCACAGCTCTTCAGAACTAACTGCTTGAGTGTAAAGTTTCACCATCACAGCCCCCCTGGGTTTCATGCAGCTTGGTCAGTACCCGACTGATAGTATGTATATTTGTGTCAACCATGTGAGAATAATTCTTTTAGGTTTGTGAAGATAAAGCTGTAATACATGTGCAATATATGTGTGTAAGAGATGTCATGACAGCAGCAGTTATATTTACTGTCTGAGAGATTTTGCTTCACACAGATGTTTGACATTTGAGTCAAGGAGATGAGTTCTTCAGTAACTGCAGAGTCCTGGTCCAGCAGGCCAGTAACTGCAGAGTCCTGGTCCAGCAGGCCAGTAACTGCAGAGTCCTGGTCCAGCAGGCCAGTAACTGCAGAGTCCTGGTCCAGCAGGCCAGTAACTGCAGAGTCCTGGTCCAGCAGGCCAGTAACTGCAGAGTCCTGGTCCAGCAGGCCAGTGACTGCAGAGTCCTGGACCAGCAGGCCAGTGACAGAAGAGTCCTGGTCCAGCAGGCCAGTGACTGCAGAGTCCTGGTCCAGCAGGCCAGTAACTGCAGAGTCCTGGTCCAGCAGGCCAGTAACTGCAGAGTCCTGGTCCAGCAGGCCAGTGACTGCAGAGTCCTGGTCCAGCAGGCCAGTGACTGCAGAGTCCTGGTCCAGCAGGCCAGTGACTGCAGAGTCCTGGTCCAGCAGGCCAGTGACAGAAGAGTCCTGGTCCAGCAGGCCAGTGACTGCAGAGTCCTGGTCCAGCAGGCCAGTAACTGCAGAGTCCTGGTCCAGCAGGCCAGTAACTGCAGAGTCCTGGTCCAGCAGGCCAGTAACTGCAGAGTCCTGGTCCAGCAGGCCAGTAACTGCAGAGTCCTGGTCCAGCAGGCCAGTGACTGCAGAGTCCTGGTCCAGCAGGCCAGTGACTCCAGGTTCTGGTCATGAAGCATGTTGTCAATCATTGTGAAGTCTTGGTCAAGCATGTTTGAGTTATTGTCTGTGATGTATATTATGGAGTTATGTTATCTGACCATGGCTAAATAAATCTAAGATGATCCACAAGTCTGTCTGATAATGTCCTCCTCATTCATCCCACCTTCCAGTGACACAGACAGAGAAACTTTAAATCCAAACGTTCTGGGTTGTTAAATAATTATTTTGTTGTTGTTCTGACTTGAGCAGGTGTTTTATTTTACAACTCAGAAACTTGTTTTTCCAACGTGTCCCACACCATGTGAGTGCACCATATAATCCTCTACTTCAGTGGGAGTGGCCTACGGTGCTGTGCATTCTGGGAGTTGTTGTCTTTCATCCACATGAGCCAAAAAGACACTTTCTGCCTTTTCTCGGTTAAGAAGGCACCAAGTTCAAAAAGGATTTTATATTTCTGCTACATATAGGACCCAACGTGAATACAGATTCATGTTTCAGCGGGGGAAGACTCCCTTTAAGGTTATTTAGGTCATTTACATATTGAATTAATACGAGATCGATAAAGATTAATGTTTGACAGACCTTCCATCAAAACTAAAGAAGCTGTGATCTGTGGGGGGCTGTCTTAGGTATAACCGCTCTAAACAGGAAGTAGAATCAGCTCCATGTTCAGGTGTTACACCGATTTTAAATACAAGTACTGTAGTGACTTCATTTCGACAAAACAAAAAAATCTAAGCCACAATGAGGGGCTGGTACATTGATGATATTTTGAGATAATGATTCTGCGGATCGGTCCTCTGTAATTTCATTGTGTTTATACCTGTAACAATGACAATAAATGCGTTCCATATACATATGCTCCACGTCATCAATCAAACAACTTGTGCTTAAGATGTATTCATCTACCACCAAAGCCTTTGCTAGACATGTTCCATGTCACAACTGTGTGCTTCTCCCGGTAAGCAGCACACCTTAAGAGTAATATACATTTCCATATGCTGCTGTCCAATACACCACCTACTGTGGCAACTAGGGAATGACCTGAACACATAACATACAAATGGCTTAAACTAGAACATTGCATGAACACGACGACAGCTCACACAACAATCTCAAGGTTTTTTTGAGTTCATCAGGTCCAACAGAGGTCAGAGGTCAAGCTGTACAGGGGTGTCTGTTCATCACACACACATTGGATTAAAAACACATTCAGTCAAATGCTGAGCAAACCCAGAGAGCACCACCCAATCACACGCAGCCATGCTCACACACAGTCGCGAACTGTCAGCTGCTCCACCCACAGTCACTGCCAGAAAATGTGTGTTTGTGTGTGTTGGTGTGTGTGTTGGTGTGTGTGTTGGTGTCACTCCCAGCTGATGTCTTTGGAGAAGCTGTGAAATGAGGTGAAGACAGTCCTTCAGGACACGCACAAAAAGCAGCGACATCACAGCCCTGAACACAGCAAGTCTCATTTTGTGTCTCAATCCTTCAACACATCGTCTTCATCGTGTTCTTCATCACCTGCACACTGTGTGTGTGTGTGTGTGTGTGTGTGTGTGTGTGTCTGTGTGTTCAGGTGTGTGTTCAGGTGTGTTCTGGCTGTCGTTAAAGCAGGCTGCAGCTCTCACTCTATATGTCTAATGATGATGATGGCTGTGGTCAGTCTTCATCACTGTGCTCGTGCTGTGCTCACGTGCACACCGCACCAGGTCAGCGACTCACCTGGTTCTCCTGACAGCAGATTCCTGTCTCCGCCCGGTGAATCCTCCACGGTTAATCCGTCTCTGAGTGTCTACCCGCCGGAGAAGTATCGGTGCTCCGCTGGCCGCTGATCCGCCTCACGGAGCTCAGACAGCGGAGTGAGGAGGAGGAGGAGAGCCGGCAGAAGCTCCGCTACAGCGTCACACAGAGGAGGCACGAGGATGACAGGAGGGCTTACTCTGAAAGAAAAACAGTCTGAGAGGATGGAGACGTGTTCATTTGATCCGGAATATTTCTGTTCACCGTGAATGATATAGTCTGCAGTTTATGGTTTATAATGATGACGTCAAAGTGGTGTTTTTGTAAAGGCCGGATAAATCAGCTGATGTACACAATATCTAAATATCTGTCAGCATCAGAGCGTTTCATTTATTACATGAGTGATAAATGCTGACAGTCCTGGTCAACCTTTATTATCTCATGAGAGTCCACGGATTCCTCTTTCTTCTTCTTCTTCTTCTTCTTCTTCACAGAGTGAGTCCTTACATCGTTAATAAACGATCCTTTTCGTAGCAGTGCGCAGACTCAGAAAGCGGAGCAGACACAAAGCTGTGAAAAATGAAGAATGACGAACAATTGACTGAGTGTTATCAATTCACTGTTTGTGTTTGGGTGCAACAACACCCAAAAACAACAACAACAAATACAAAAACAACAACAAAGACTAAAATAACATCTAAGACAAGAAGAAGAAGATTCAGTTTATTGAGCCCTGGGATCTGTACTATGAAGTGAGTTTAACATATCCTGGGTCTCTTTGGGTGATCTGGCTTCAGACATCAGAGATCGTGCATCACAAGTCCACTCCCAGCTCTCCAACAACAACCGGTATGAGCAGTTCCAGTCCGGTTTCCGCCCCCATCACAGCACTGAAACTGCCCTACTCATAATAACCAACGACCTCCTGATGTCAGCAGACTCCGGACTCCTCTCCATCCTCATCCTCCTCGACCTGACTGCAGCTTTTGATACCATCTCCCATTCCCTCCTCCTCCATAGACTGGCATCCATTGGTTTATCTGGCACACCCCTGGACTGCTTTTCTTCATATCTCTCCGGCTGCACTCAGTTCATTCAGTTAAAAACATTCACATCCCAGCTTTCCCCACTCTCCTCCGGTGTTCCCCAAGGCTCTGTCCTTGGTCCAATCCTCTTCATCCTCTACCTTCTCCCCCTCGGCCATACATCCACTTCCACTGTTATGCAGACGACACCCAGCTCTACCTCTCCACCAAACCCACCTCCACCCTCCCTCTGTGACTGTCTGCATGAAATCAAATCCTGGTTCTCTTCCAACTTTCTCAAACTTAACAGTGACAAAACTGAGATTGTCCTCATTGGTTCAAAATCCACTCTCACAAAAACAAACAGCTTCACCACCGACAGCTCTTCTGTCTCCGCCTCCCCTCGGGTCAAGAGTCTGGGTGTTGTCCTCGATGGCACTCTGTCCTTTCAAACCCAAATCATTAACATCAGTCGTCTGCATACTTCCAACTTCGAAACATCAACCGTCTCCGTCCCTCCCTCACCCCTCCCAGCACCGCCATCCTGCTCCACTCTCTGTAACTCCCTTCTCTCTGGTCCCTTCATAAACTCCAGCTGGTTCAGAACGCTGCAGCCCAGATCATCACCAGAACCACATCCCCCCTGTTCTCCAGCAGCTCCACTGGCTCCCTATCACAACCTTCAAGGCCCTCCATAACCTTCAAGGCCCTCCATAACCTTCAAGCCCCTCCCTAACCTTCAATCAATCAATCAATCAATCAATCAATCTTTATTTATATAGCGTCAATTCATAACAGGTGTTATCTGGAGACACTTTACAAAAGCAGGTAAAGGACCTTACTGTTTGTCTGTTAACATTAACAAAAGAGCAGGTAACAAGACCATGCTCATTGTTATGTTTACATAAAGCAGGTAAACATGCTCATTGTTTACATAAAGCAGGTAAACATGCTCATTGTTTACATAAAGCAGGTAAACATGTTCATTGTTTACATAAAGCAGGTAAACATGCTCATTGTTTACATAAAGCAGGTAAACATGCTCATTGTTTACATAAAGCAGGTAAACATGCTCATTGTTTACATAAAGCAGGTAAACATGTTCATTGTTTACATAAAGCAGGTAAACATGTTCATTGTTTACATAAAGCAGGTAAACATGCTCATTGTTTACATAAAGCAGGTAAACATGTTCATTGTTTACATAAAGCAGGTAAACATGCTCATTGTTTACATAAAGCAGGTAAACATGTTCATTGTTTACATAAAGCAGGTAAACATGCTCATTGTTATGTTTACATAAAGCAGGTAAACATGTTCATTGTTTACATAAAGCAGGTAAACATGCTCATTGTTATGTTTACATAAAGCAGGTAAACATGCTCATTGTTTACATAAAGCAGGTAAACATGTTCATTGTTTACATAAAGCAGGTAAACATGTTCATTGTTTACATAAAGCAGGTAAACATGTTCATTGTTTACATAAAGCAGGTAAACATGCTCATTGTTATGTTTACATAAAGCAGGTAAACATGCTCATTGTTTACATAAAGCAGGTAAACATGTTCATTGTTTACATAAAGCAGGTAAACATGTTCATTGTTTACATAAAGCAGGTAAACATGCTCATTGTTATGTTTACATAAAGCAGGTAAACATGCTCATTGTTTACATAAAGCAGGTAAATATGTTCATTGTTTACATAAAGCAGGTAAACATGCTCATTGTTTACATAAAGCAGGTAAACATGCTCATTGTTTACATAAAGCAGGTAAACATGCTCATTGTTTACATAAAGCAGGTAAACATGTTCATTGTTATGTTTACATAAAGCAGGTAAACATGCTCATTGTTATGTTTACATAAAGCAGGTAAACATGCTCATTGTTTACATAAAGCAGGTAAACATGTTCATTGTTATGTTTACATAAAGCAGGTAAACATGTTCATTGTTATGTTTACATAAAGCAGGTAAACATGTTCATTGTTATGTTTACATAAAGCAGGTAAACATGCTCATTGTTATGTTTACATAAAGCAGGTAAACATGTTCATTGTTATGTTTACATAAAGTAGGTAAACATGCTCATTGTTTACATAAAGCAGGTAAACATGTTCATTGTTATGTTTACATAAAGCAGGTAAACATGTTCATTGTTATGTTTACATAAAGTAGGTAAACATGCTCATTGTTTACATAAAGCAGGTAAACATGTTCATTGTTATGTTTACATAAAGCAGGTAAACATGTTCATTGTTATGTTTACATAAAGCAGGTAAACATGCTCATTGTTTACATAAAGCAGGTAAACATGCTCATTGTTATGTTTACATAAAGCAGGTAAACATGTTCATTGTTTACATAAAGCAGGTAAACATGCTCATTGTTTACATAAAGCAGGTAAACATGCTCATTGTTTACATAAAGCAGGTAAACATGCTCATTGTTATGTTTACATAAAGCAGGTAAACATGCTCATTGTTATGTTTACATAAAGCAGGTAAACATGCTCATTGTTTACATAAAGCAGGTAAACATGCTCATTGTTTACATAAAGCAGGTAAACATGTTCATTGTTTACATAAAGCAGGTAAACATGCTCATTGTTTACATAAAGCAGGTAAACATGCTCATTGTTTACATAAAGCAGGTAAACATGCTCATTGTTTACATAAAGCAGGTAAACATGCTCATTGTTTACATAAAGCAGGTAAACATGCTCATTGTTTACATAAAGCAGGTAAACATGCTCATTGTTATGTTTACATAAAGCAGGTAAACATGTTCATTGTTTACATAAAGCAGGTAAACATGTTCATTGTTTACATAAAGCAGGTAAACATGTTCATTGTTTACATAAAGCAGATAAACATGCTCATTGTTTACATAAAGCAGGTAAACATGCTCATTGTTTACATAAAGCAGGTAAACATGCTCATTGTTTACATAAAGCAGGTAAACATGCTCATTGTTTACATAAAGCAGGTAAACATGTTCATTGTTATGTTTACATAAAGCAGGTAAACATGCTCATTGTTTACATAAAGCAGGTAAACATGTTCATTGTTTACATAAAGCAGGTAAACATGTTCATTGTTTACATAAAGCAGATAAACATGTTCATTGTTATGTTTACATAAAGCAGGTAAACATGTTCATTGTTTACATAAAGCAGGTAAACATGTTCATTGTTTACATAAAGCAGGTAAAGGACCTTACTGATGGATATATTAAAGAGTTCAGCTTAATCCATCATAGAAGAACAAACTTCCCTTTAACAGGCAGAAATCTTCAGCAGACCCGGATCATGATGAACATCTGCTAAACTGTGCTGGGCTGGAAAATGGGACAAGATGCAGAAAGAAGAGAAGGATAGGATAGGTTTGGGGGGGGGGGTCTGGGCAGGCCATCCTCAGGGGGAGGGGGGGGGGTTGTTTGGGCAGGCCATCCTCACCAACAGTCTCAAGGAACCTAAGAGAGCTCAAGGAACCTAAGAGAGCTCAAGGAACCTAAGAGAGCTCAAAAGGAGAGGTTAGAATACAAAGATAGAGACAAGCTACTGCTTGTCACTATAGACATATCTTATTACTATAAGGTGAGAAAGCTGGGAGAGAAAGAGGGAGAGAGAGAGATCAGAGATCCTGGTGCCAGTTCCCCCGGTAGTCTAGGCCTATAGCAGCATAACTATGAGCTGGTCCTAAGCCAGCCCTAACTATAAGATTTATCACAAAGAAAAGTTTGAAGTCTATTCTTAAAAGTACCTAGTGTGTCTGCCTCCCGGACCCCGACTGGTAGACGATTCCAAAGGAGCCTGATAACTAAAGGCTCTACCTCCCATAGTACTTTTAGAGACTATAGGCACCACGAGCAGGCCTGCATTCTGGGAACGTCATGTTCTTGATGGATAGTACGGTACAATTAACTCTTTAAGATAGGATGGTGCCTGACCGTTTAGAGCTTTGTAGGTGAGCAGAAGGATTTTAAATTCTATTCTAGATTTTATAGGGAGCCAATGGAGAGAAGCCAATACAGGAGTCATGTGGTCCCTTTTCCTAGTTCTAGTAAGAACACGAGCTGCAGCGTTTTGGACGAGTTGGAGGGTCTTTAGAGATTTACCATAGCACCCTGCTAAAATAGAATTACAGTAATCCAACCTGGAGGTAACAAATGCATGAACTAATTTTTCAGCATCATGTTGTGACAGGATCTGTCTGATCTTAGAGATATTACCAAGGTGAAAATAAGCTGTCCTTGAAATGTGTTTAATGTAGGAATCAAAGGACATATCCTGATCAAACAGAACTCCTAGGTTCCTAACAGTGGTACTAGAGGCTACGCTAATACTACTAAGGGCCGTCATATCATCAGAGAAAGTCTCTCTGAGGTTCTTAGGTCCAATCACTAGAACTTCTGTCTTGTCTGAGTTGAGCAGTAAGAAGTTTCTGGTCCCCTGATCCTGCTGAGGACCTAGTCTCACCTGTCTTTAGTCTCACCTGTGTCTTTAGTCTCACCTGTGTCTTTAGTCTCACCTGTCTCATTAGTCTCACCTGTCTTTAGTCTCACCTGTCTTTAGTCTCACCTGTGTCTTTAGTCTCACCTGTCTCATTAGTCTCACCTGTCTCATTAGTCTCACCTGTCTCATTAGTCTCACCTGTGTCTTTAGTCTCACCTGTCTTTAGTCTCACCTGTCTCATTAGTCTCACCTGTGTCTTTAGTCTCACCTGTCTCATTAGTCTCACCTGTCTCATTAGTCTCACCTGTCTCATTAGTCTCACCTGTCTTTAGTCTCACCTGTGTCTTTAGTCTCACCTGTCTTTAGTCTCACCTGTGTCTTTAGTCTCACCTGTCTCATTAGTCTCACCTGTCTCATTAGTCTCACCTGTGTCTTTAGTCTCACCTGTCTCATTCGTCTCACCTGTCTTTAGTCTCACCTGTGTCTTTAGTCTCACCTGTGTCTTTAGTCTCACCTGTCTCATTCGTCTCACCTGTCTTTAGTCTCACCTGTGTCTTTAGTCTCACCTGTCTTTAGTCTCACCTGTCTTCAGTCTCACCTGTCCCATCAGTCTCACCTGTGGGTTCGTCTCCCTGCTCCTGTGGATTACTTTGTTTAGCTTCTCGTGGATTTGGGATATTTTGGATTATTGTTTTGACTAGTTTGTGTTTTTGCCTTTTTCTTGAACATTCTGCGTTTGGATCCTCCTCCGTGTGTTTCTGCAGTATGATCAACATAATGTGTTTTAGTGTGAGTTCAGTAAAATAGCAGCTCTGAGTGTCAAAGTCAACTTGTCTTAAAAAAAGTTGATTTAAAAATAGACTCAATCAGTTTGTAGTTCTGCTGTTTGAAATAAATATATATATATATATATATTTATATATATATATATATATATATATTTATATATATAATCTATTTATCTAATAAGTTCTATAATAAAACATGAACAGCTGATCTGCTTTCTGTCCTCACATCCATCCTTTCCTCACTCTATCACTTCATCTCTTCCGGTTTAATGTGTAGTCCATCATGTTTACAAACTCACACACAGTAAGAAAGCATGGTGTGTGTGTGTGTGTGTGTGTGTGTGTGTGTGTGTGTGTGTGTGTGTGTGTGTGTGTGTGTGTGTGTGTGTGTGTGTGTGTGTGTGTGTGTGTGTGTGTGTTTGTGGCCTGGGGGAGTTTTGTTTTTGCTAAATTTATCAGCTTCAGTTCTCCTGAGAGATGAAAACCGAGGCTAGTGCCTTAGTTAGCTCAACCATGACTGCATAGTGTGTGTGTGTGTGTGTGTGTGTGTGTGTCTTCAGGCTGAACTCATCACTGCAGCTCCACTGTCTCCATTTCCTCTTCTTTTCTATCTCATCCATTTTCTGCACATCCTGTTTTTTAACCTTCCAATGGTTCCTCTTTTGTCCTCCTTGTCCAACCTCAGATTCAGCACCATGGACAGTTCTGCCTGACCCCCCCCCCCCCACCCCCGCAGAGACAGACCTTCGAGTGTACATGTGAAGGGGTATAAATATCAGGTGTGTTTTCAGGTAAACTGTGAGCGTCAGATGAGGGGATGTTATTGTTTCCCACTGAACTTAATCTGGTGGGAGGGGCTAAGACTGACTTTCTGTCCAATCATGACAACCCTGATGGTTGCACAGCTCTGTGATCAAAGGAGGACTGACACTAAGACGTTCATTTGTGTGTGTGTGTGTGTGTGTGTGTGTGTGTGTGTGTGGTAGAGAGAATGACAAAGGCAGCAGAGGAACAAGGGCAGAGAGAGAGAGAGATGAAAGAGATGATGGGCAAGCAAAGAGTGGAGAGATAATACACGGACCGAAAGGAAAATAAGTAGGACAAATTGTGTGACTGTGTGTGTGTGTGTGTGTGTGTGTGTGTGTGTGTGTCTGTCTGACTGTGTGTCACTGTGTGTGTGTGTGTGTGTGTGTGTGTCTGTCTGTCTGACTGTGTGTCACTGTGTGTGTGTGTCTGTCTGTCTGACTGTGTGTCACTGTGTGTGTGTGTGTGTGTGTGTGTGTGTGTGTGTTACTGTGTGTGTGTGACTGTGTGTGTGTGTGTGTGTGTGTGTGTGTGTGTTACTGTGTGTGTGTGACTGTGTGTGTGTGTGTGTGTGTCTGTCTGTCTGACTGTGTGTCACTGTGTGTGTGTGTGTGTGTGTCTGTCTGTCTGACTGTGTGTCACTGTGTGTGTGTGTGTGTGTGTGTGTGTGTGTGTGTGTCTGTCTGACTGTGTGTCACTGTGTGTGTGTGTGTGTGTGTGTGTGTGTGTGTGTGTCTGTCTGACTGTGTGTCACTGTGTGTGTGTGTGTGTGTGTCACTGTGTGTGTGTGTGTGTGTGTTACTGTGTGTGTGTGTGTGTGTCTGACTGTGTGTTACTGTGTGTGTGTGTGTCTGACTGTGTGTTACTGTGTGTGTGTGTGTCTGACTGTGTGTGTGTGTGTCTGACTGTGTGTGTGTCTGACTGTGTGTGTGTCTGACTGTGTGTGTGTCTGACTGTGTGTGTCTGACTGTGTGTGTGTGTGTGTCTGACTGTGTGTGTGTGTGTCTGACTGTGTGTGTGTGTGACTGTGTGTGTGTGTCTGACTGTGTGTGTGTGTCTGACTGTGTGTGTCTGACTGTGTGTGTCTGACTGTGTGTGTGTGTGTGTCTGACTGTGTGTGTGTGTGTCTGACTGTGTGTGTGTGTGTCTGACTGTGTGTGTGTGTGACTGTGTGTGTGTGTGTCTGACTGTGTGTGTCTGACTGTGTGTGTCTGACTGTGTGTGTGTGTGTGTGTGTGTGTGTGTGTCTGTCTGACTGTGTGTCACTGTGTGTGTGTGTGTGTGTCACTGTGTGTGTGTGTGTGTTACTGTGTGTGTGTGTGTGTGTTACTGTGTGTGTGTGTGTGTGTGTGTTACTGTGTGTGTGTGTGTGTGTCTGACTGTGTGTTACTGTGTGTGTGTGTGTCTGACTGTGTGTGTGTGTGTCTGACTGTGTGTGTGTCTGACTGTGTGTGTGTCTGACTGTGTGTGTGTCTGACTGTGTGTGTCTGACTGTGTGTGTCTGACTGTGTGTGTGTGTGTGTGTCTGACTGTGTGTGTGTGTGTCTGACTGTGTGTGTGTGTGACTGTGTGTGTGTGTCTGACTGTGTGTGTGTGTGTCTGACTGTGTGTGTCTGACTGTGTGTGTCTGACTGTGTGTGTCTGACTGTGTGTGTGTGTGTCTGACTGTGTGTGTGTGTGTCTGACTGTGTGTGTGTGTGACTGTGTGTGTGTGTGTCTGTCTGACTGTGTGTGTCTGACTGTGTGTGTCTGACTGTGTGTGTGTGTGTGTGTGTGTGTGTGTGTGTGTGTGTCTGACTGTGTGTGTCTGACTGTGTGTGTCTGACTGTGTGTGTCTGACTGTGTGTGTCTGACTGTGTGTGTCTGACTGTGTGTGTGGCCTCTCAGGTAGTGATTGTATGTCAGTATATTTAAATGTTCTGACCCCGGAGTGCTCGGTGTCAACAGGACCGTAGAGGGGGAACCTGGAGGTCCTCAGCAGGATCAGGGGACCAGAAACTTCTTACTGCTCAACTCAGACAAGACTGAAGTTCTAGTGATTGGACCTAAGAACCTTAGAGAGACTTTCTCTGATGATATGACGGCCCTTAGTAGTATTAGCGTAGCCTCTAGTACCACTGTTAGGAACCTAGGAGTTCTGTTTGAT
>NW_027636575.1:0-16842 GCF_947650265.1 Symphodus melops | reverse complement strand
ACACACACACACACACACACACACACACACACACACACACACACACACACACACACACACACACACACACACACACACACACACACACACACACACACACACACACACACACACACACACACACACACACACACACACACAAACACACACACACACACACACACCATATCGCTGCTATCATTCTGGCATATTGAGAGCCTGATGGGAAAGAACACATTATTCTGTTTTTAAAGACGTGTTTTTCCGTTCCGCCTCCTCTTCGCTGTGATTGGCCTCTTTAAGCAGCTCGTTTGTCAATCATTAACTTTGAGTAAAAATATCACTGAGAAGGTCATCCACTCTCCATCCATCCCTCCATCCATCATCCATCCCTCCATCCCTCCACTCTCCATCCATCCCTCCACTCTCCATCCATCCACTCTCCATCCATCCCTCCATCCATCCATTCATCCATCCCTCCATCCATCCATCCATCCATCCCTCCATCCATCCATCATCCATCATCCCTCCATCCATCTACTCTCCATCCACATCCATCCATCCATCATCCATCATCCATCCGTCCATCATCCATCATCCATCCGTCCATCCATCCGTCCATCCATCCGTCCATCCATCCACTCTCCATCCATCCATCCATCCATCCATCCAGTCAGCAGGTCTGTGCAGGAACTCTTCCATCCTCACAGAGCAGTGGGGTGAATCAAAGTAATTATAGTCTGCTGCTTCTGGTGTGAGAACAAAACAATAAGCTGAACACAGTCAGCTTAATATAGACTCCTTTATGGCGTGTCACAGCTTGACTGGTGGGGGGGGGGGGGGGGGGGCATGGGAAGGCAAGGTGAGAGGAGGGGGAGGGGTGGAGGAGGAGAGAAAGTCCAAGAGGAAGGAAAAGCAAACATGTGAGTCATGGAGGAGGAACCTGCTCACCTGAAAGAGCAGCTTTACAAAATAAGAACCGAAATACTACAAGTGCACCCGTGAGGATTTAAATAGCACGTCGCCTTACTCATCGCCAGCGCTCCACTAATGAGTCAGCATCCGAGTCAGAGTCGTAAAAGGTGTTTTATCAACACAAAGGCAACATGCAGGAGGCGAGAAAGACGACTAAATACTCTCTGTACAAACGACGATCAGTCGTGGTCATATGAGAGCGTGACCACACGGGCGCCAGACCTGTCCAAAACGACTTTGAAACACTGGCGTCACAAGCTAGCTTCTTTTTCCTCGCCACGACACTTCGAACATTTTTAGATTCCTCCGTTTTATTTCCTTTTTTTTAAACGCCACAGCGCACGCCGCTTTCTGCAGACCTCAGCTCGATCAGGTTAACGCACATTGATGAAGTTAGCCACACTAGCATTGACATAAAGACACCGGATTGGTCAATAATACTCTGACTAGACAACGATTATGTTTTTTGATATTCAGATTTCGATAAAAACCTTCACGACAACAAAGCGAGCACTTAGTGTGAGTTAAAGCGCCTTAATCACCACGGAAACCGACTCTGGTACAAGCGAAAGCTTTTCATAGTCGGAGACGAGAATCTGTCCTGTGACACGTTTCTGCTATCCTCCTGCATTCACAACATTCCCACGTCTCAATCCCTCGCCGTTTGCGTGCTACCTTCACTTTATTTATGTGCATCCTGTCCAGCTCAATCCACAGCAGGAAGGAGAGGAAATGTGATCCAGGAGCCCAGAGGAAATAAACAGGGGGGGGGGGGGGGGGGGGGGGAGAGATGGGGGGGGGGAGATGGTGCAGAGATAAAAAAGTTGGTGATGGGACGGGGGTGACAGCGGGGCCCTTCGTACATGAATCCTCTTCCTGTCAGCAGCTGCAGCACTCAGCTCTCCTCTGACTCTTATCGGCCTTTCAGACGACAACAAGATTGGACTTTTGACCCCACTTAGCTGACGGATCCAGACAGCTGAACTTTGGGTTTCCCTCCAACTTCGGCTCATTTAGAAGCCTGAACTTTGTCAAACTTGTTTCAGCTCCACACGAGAACAGAGAACAGGAAACAGTGCCGACGCCCCCTCGGTCTTTAGGGGCGGCTAACGACCATATTTAGACGAGGCTGTGTGTGTGCTACTCTTTTAGCTCGTGCTGCGCACATTAAGCTAACGCTAATCAAAGAGATGGACGACAGGACAGCTGATGAAAAGTGAAGCCAAAACTTTTAGAGCTCTGTAGAGCTCCTGACAAACCGATTGCCCACCTGTCAATCAGCTCAGCTACACGCCTTATTGTGAATAACTCTGATCCTTCATCCAATCAAAACTGCTGAGTCATCAAAACATTCCCCCCGTACAGTGTGTGTGGATGGAGACATGAGCTAATCACACCTATTTGGTTTTTTGAAGCAGGCTGTAAACATGTTCATGTCTGCTGTAAAAACAGGCTGTTTGAATGGGTGTGTATGTGACTTCCTGTGCTGCTGCAGCCAGCCTCTAGTGGACACTCCAGGAACTGCAGGAAGTTACACTTCAGCATCGTCTTCATGTTTTAAACATCGGAGGACGCTGCCTGATCATTACAGAATAATTGAAAAGCATTGCAGCGACTTGACAAGGGAGCCACACCCACAAGTCCGCCCAGTCTGAGACAAGACCGGGACTTTCAAAAAGTTGTCTTAAGACTAGTTTGGAGACCAAGACCAGGAGTCTCAGGTCTTAGCGTATGTGTATTGTGATATGATATGAATATGTCACACACACACACACACACACACTCTGCACAGTTGGTCCAACTTGTAGTTTGGTGCACACAAACATGGCGTGCACATTCCAGCTCTTGGACATGTGTAAATAATGAGGGACAAAATGTTTTTCTTGACATGAAGCAGAGACTTTCTTCTTCCAGTTTAAGAACAGACGCAACGTTTGGATTTCAGTTGCACAACTAACTGTATTACAATGACACATTATTCCGGGCTGTCTCTGTGTGTCTGTCTCTGCTGTCACTTCAGTCTGTGCAGAACAAAAAGCAGAGCAGCAACACGGTGACTCAGAGGACTGAAGTTTCATCACTGAGGTCAGAAATGCCCGCGGCGTCTTTCACTCACTCTGGGTAACCCGGGCTGATTGTATTATCTGCAGCAAATGGATTTAAAAGCTTTACTTTATTGCGCCAGAGAAAGCAACTGCCATGAACAATTAGTGGTATGATAAACATGCAGGCACGCATAAACACTGACGGAGGCGCTCACACACACACACACACACACACACACACTGTAAATGCATAGTGCTCATGCAGACACACACTTTCTGCCTGAAACTGGAGCACTCGTCTCTGTGTCCTGATTCTAAATAGCATTAGCGAAGAGGCTAATTTAATGAAGGTTAAATCCTGAGAGACGAGCGTGGAGCGCACAGATTCCACCGCACCGCCAAAATGTTTACAGACTTTCACTCCGAAGCGGGATTTAAAACATTTCACACATCACAGTTATAAACCTTCTTCAACAACGCCGCGTACACGCCGTCGCTCGCTGCCACTCTGGTCGATGGGCGTGCCGGGGGTCTGTTTCACTGGACAGGAAGTATCGTATCATTTGTTTGGTATCACGTCTGTCGTGGTCGTTCTGCCGTTCTTCCACGTCGCAGTGGGAGGCTCTTTGTGCAAATATAAAATCCCAACGAGACGAACGCTTGTGTCTGCCTGACGTCCAAAGACTTCACAGCCTTTGGTATTTAGCGGTTTGCGTTTTCCCCGATAAATCACTTAACTGATTAACTGATTATCTACAGTGATTATAAACCCAAGAATCAAACATTCAAAGTCATAATAAAGCCATAATAGAAGCACTGAGCAGTGATTGGTCTTCTCTCTGTGTGATGAGATCGACCAATGAGATGATCTCTTCACGTGAGGACAGTGTGGCGGGCTGCACTTCTTTAAGACGCTACTTTTGGGATTAGCCATCGGATTGAGGTCAAGAGTTACGAGCTGAAGAATTACAACATGAACGGAGTCAATGGATGCAAAGACGCTCACACACACACACGCTCACACACACACACACGCTCACACACACACACACACACACACACACATCCCAGACGTCCAGCCTCCACCTTCAGACTGCGTCGTCCCTTCAACAACGCCGTCCTCATTCATGCACGGCGTGCTCTGACCTCCACAGCAGCGGCGAGGAAGAGTGGACAACTGGAGCTTCTGATCCCAGCTGCTCTTTAGTGAAGCGTCTCCACAGAGCAGCTGACTGATTGAAGTAATGGGTAACAGCATGTTGAGGGGACTCTGGTCGACTGTGTTGTGATTTCATCAGTTTAGCATTTACAGCCTGTTTGGTTCCTTTGTTTGTTTTCTTTTTATTAATAAAGTTATTATTAAATGTAGAGACTAACACAATCAATCCCCATGAAGCCAGAACACTGGATATCACTGAATGTAAAGGTTGAACAGGTGACCTCTGCTGTGATTGGCTGGGATCACTTGTGATGGACACAAAGTCATCATCGAGGGCTGTTTATGTTCGCAGGAAGTGAAACTGCATGTTGTCGATGTGGTCGTATGATTGAAGGCTTTAAGAAGTCAGCAAATTAATAAAAATAAAACATCTCTTTCCTGCTTTCACCGAGTCACAGAGATCGTTAAACACACAGAACAAAAGAACCTCAAACTGGGATTATCCAGAAGACACCTATAACGTTTCCATGTAACACCACTGGTTGTTAATTTATGCAGCAGTTTAAAATGGAGAGAGGAGAAACATGTTTGAGGGGATGCATGTGGCGAGACGTTTGCATCAGGACTGTGAATCGTGCAAAGAGACGGAGGAGACTTCAGAAGAGTAACGGTGCGTTCAGGCGTACACGTACAGACGAGTCTGCAGCCTGCAGCCGTGTGAAGCCTCCAACATTTACATATTCAGCTCTGATTGATCAGATTCTCCCTCGTTCCGCTTCTTCACGGGGAGACGAGGTTTCTTTTTCCAGTCCGGCGTCTTTTTTCAAATCGAACCTGACAATGAACAGCTCTGCATTTAGATTTTAAAGAGACGTAGTAAACAAACACATTATTCTGTTTTATTCGAGGAAACGTCTCTTTACGTTCTCGTGTTGATATGCTGCAGCTCGTTTGAGTCAGTGGATTTACATCAGTGTATTTTGGCCTCACATTTGTACAACAGGCGGGGCTGGAGACGTGTGTCCATCTTTATACACAGTGAATGATTTGAAAGACATTATTTACAATTAGCTGCTTTCTCCCATCAAATCGCTTTCAAAGTTGCTGAAGATCAAAGTGAAGAGAGTCACACCTTCGCTAAGTGACAACGTCCACTGTTGAACTGCAGTCCCTCGAGTGTCCACTGGAGGCGGGCTGAAAACTGAGGAACCTTCATTAGGTATCATATTAAAGCTGAAATGACTCGTCTGTGACAGTTAGGCATTAAAAGAGGCGTGGCTGATTTGACGCATGTTGGCGCTATTAGCTAGGAAGCTAACGGCTTCACTTCCTGATTTCCTGATTGGTGGACGCAGCAGGAAGCAGCCGAGGGTTTACGTGTCCTTGTTGGCATCGTTTGTGCTCTTTTCATCTTTTGGAATATGCTCGATCATGAAGACGTCATTCGCTCGCAACGCCGCCTCTTCGCCGACCTCTCCATTAGCTGGAGGTTACCGCCGTCGCTGGGCTTCGTAACGTTCCTTTAAAAAGCAGCGGGTGACGTCAGTGGGTGTGTTGTAGCGTCTTCGGTCCACACACTCATCTCTCCCTGACACTGGGGAGACATTTTCAAAAGTTTATAGTTTACTTCAGATTTTATTTCTTGTTTAATTTGTGCACAGGTTTGTTTTTTCATTTTAGAGGGGAAATGAATGTGTGAATTTTTCCTCGGGGTGGATCGTCTTCATCTGTCTTTAGACGAGTCATGACGAAGAATCAAACTCTCAATTGACTGACATGAGTCATCGTTTCTTCTTTCTCTGCACTTTCTTCTCGGCGTCTTCCTCTCCTCCTGTCTTTACCTCAGCCCTGAGATCTCCATGGAAACAAGGTTTAGTTCAGTCAGCAGAGATGCGGAGACAAAGTGAAGAGCGAGCGAGCGAGAGAGAGAGAGAGAGAGAGAGACAGGAGTGGGATGAATCGAGTAAAAAAACCTCGGTGAAAGCACAGAGTGTTTTGTTCTTTTAATGTTTGTGGACATAAAACTCCCTCCGGCTGCAGAGCCGGACCGAGAGAAAACGTTTCAAAGCAAACGAGCGTCACAGTGGGGAGTCGTCGTCTCGATATTAGACCGAACTTTCCCAATCACAGATTCAATTCTTCCCGATCGTACGGTCACTCAGCGTAGAGTCAAATAGTTTCACTGAAATAATCTGATTAGCGTCACGCAGGTCGGATCTGTTCTAACGAGCTGAAAGAATTCACAAACAGGAAGAGACAGAAGTCTGGACAGGAAGCTGAACAGTCACACAAACACGGTGCACCTCGTTCCTCCAGGGGAACGCTTGATTGGTCAGCTGATACCAAAAACACCACGACAACATGTCTGCAGGTCCAACTCACTACGGTACGATGGAGACAACAAACCTTCTAATAAACAATGCAGTGTGCAGCGTGGATGCACGGAGCGGCCATGTTGGATTTGAGCGCAGGCTTCTGAAGGTTTTCCAGGAAGGAGTTCCGACTTTGAGAGGCGAATCAGACTCAGTCCCCGCCGGCGCTGCGAGGGCGAGGGCGTGTTTTTGTCTGTGGACCAAACAGGACTGGACATAAACGTGTGCTCCACCCTGTGGAGTCTTGCAGCTGACCCTTTATTCAAGTCTTTGTCTTGGTGTCACCTTTCTTGATTTCACTTCGAGGGCATGACTGATGAAGCGTGTGCCTTTCCTCACACTCATAGAGCCGCTGCGTGCTCTGCTGGAGCTCAGACTGTAAACTGGCGCTCAGATATAATCCAGCTTCATCGCGTCTCTTTACTCTCAGCAAAGAAACATCGAGATACTGCACAACCTTCCATACAACAGTTTCACTGACGTCCGCTGCAGAGACCTCCCATGCAAACGTGTGCAACTCATCCACATGAAGAACCTTCGAGCTGCTCATTAATCATGTCCAGTGTCTCAGACGACTGAGGACCTGAGAGGAGTCAGTGTTGGACAGAGAAGCTGAAATGTCGTTCCTTCATTCAGCCTCTTTGACTCACCTTGCATGCAGAACTTGAGCTCCTTGGCGTCCGTGACGGTGCTCGATGGCGTCATGTAAGGAACCTTCTTGCTCATGCGGTTGTAGTTCCTCCTCTTCTTTGACTCGCCCCACAAGTTGGAGCCGCCGTGCATGCTGGGAATGTTGAGGACCGCGATGCCTTCTAAGGAGGTGTTACTGAGGTCTAAGATGATGCCGTCGCACTGAAGGAAGAAAAGACACAAAGAATGAGACAAATGATCTCACAACACAAACAGCCTGAGTCGTCTGCTCATCAGAACTACAGTCAGCTGCCGTCGTGTGTTTTTGGAAGTTTGGATTCAACGACCGTGCAGAAGCACCGCACAGATTTTCTCTCCTCCCCGGCCTCCACTGATCCACTCGCCCCGTTCTGCAGGAGAGAACAACGCCGTGTGTGTGCATGATGCCTGACTCTGCGTGTATGTGAAGCTCTCTTGCACTTCAGCAACACTTGAACACAATGTGAATTCACAGACTGCAACACTAATATGCAGCACTGCAAAACGAATTGGACTGTTTTAAGGCGTCATGGCGGCGGAGCTTCATGTTACACAATCGCACTGCAAAGACGTTCTGCTAACTGAGCTCATTAAAGGTACAGACTGAAAGTTTTAAGGTAAGATGAAACAGCTGTCTACGCTTTGACCTATTAAAGTGCTGGATTTACTTTGGGCTGATGGATCACCTGGACAGGAGCCAGGTGTGCAGGGTGTGAAGCAGCACAGATCTAAAGTCACCACGTTTGGCAGTCTTGGCCGGCCTCTGAATTATACGGCGTCTCGCCTCATTGGATGTCATCGAGCAGAAAATCAACAACACATTTCTGTGACTCAGCACTCACGGCTGATTCGTACTGACTCGAAGCAGGACTTCAGCGCACGCCCACAACATGCAGGCGAACAACCATCATGTACTGTGTGTGTGTGTGTGTGTGTGTGTGTGTGTGTGTCATGATCCTCCATGATAAGTGGAGGGAATCATTCCTCGTGTTATGATCATTAACTGATCGTAGAATGAGCTGTGAGCAGATTTAAAGTGACTCAGCCCCGTCTCTGAGTTTGAACATTTCTAGTGTTCTATTAAAACGAACCGAGCTGATGCTGACAAAAGGACAGTCCAACACTTTTAGGAAATGATTACTCAGCGCTGCACTCACACCAGGAGGTTCCACCCAGGGTTATATTTTAACACTGTAGTAATTATTAAAGTGTGTGAATGGCTGCTGCCCAACATCAGCCAGCGCCTGTCATTGAGTGCATAACGACCACGAAGATTTACACGGAGACGAGTTCACGTTTCGCAGAGGGTCATAACAGCGCTCCTGTGATGTCACGCTGTCATCTCAGAAACCTCCTTTTTCATCTGATACTGGCCTCCCTGATTTCAGCCTCTTCCTGAACACTTCATGTTATCTGCTGACTATTCAAGGCCACGCCTCCCCCAATGCACACTCTCCTCTGATTGGATTGACTGGATGTTAGCTTCCTAGTAGGCGTGCCCTTGAAAGAGCTGCAACGTTCTCCAGTTTTGTTCTGATACTTCAGACGTCAAGTTCTGTCCGCTGGAGCAAAAACCAACAAACTTCTTTTTAAAGGAGCAGTCTGTAGCTCCGCCCCCTAGTGTTTAAAATGTGTACTGCAGTCTAAACTCTAATCATCACAGAGAGCTGCCCCCCCCTCCTCTCACACAGGTCAGCATGTGGTGGACACTGTAGCTTCAGTGTTTAGCCAGCTCAGCATGTGGTGGACACTGTAGCTTCAGTGTTTAGCCAGCTCTGCATGTGATGGACGCTGTAGCTTCAGTGTTTAGCCAGCTATGCATGTAGACACACTGTAGCTTCAGTGTTTAGCCAGCTCTGCATGTGGTGGACACTGTAGCTTCAGTGTTTAGCCAGCTCTGCATGTGGTGGACACTGTAGCTTCAGTGTTTAGCCAGCTCTGCATGGGTCTGTAAAGCTTTCTGCGTTCTAACCTCTCTCCATGTTTCATCTCCAACATTGATCCTAGTTTGAGCAGCTTTCTGCTGCTGGAGCTTATTAGAAACATGCAGAGGCTTTTTAGCTCGGGTACAATCACTTCTATCTGAAGCAGTTCCACTGCCCGCTTCCATCGCTGCAACACCTGTTCACCTGATAACTGCTCTCATATCTGGCAAACCCAGGGGCGTCCAAAACGGCCTTCAAAGCCCCGCCTACCTTCTCTGGTCCAATCAGATCCAGAGCATTCAGGAGCAGAATCTATGAAGAGATTCTTGTTTCCAGGAAGACAAAATATTTTTGCCAGATATTAACAGGTAGATTCTCATATTTCCCAGAATCCCTCGACTTCTTGAATATTTTCGTCTAACTAGAACTCTAAACAACAAACCCTGAAAGTGGATTTCTTTAAATGAAGTGTCAGCCGCTCGCTGTAACCTGTTTACTGCTGTGTTCTCGGGGAGTCTCGCTGTGCTTTACACACCCAGGTGACCCATTATGCAGCGCTGCAGCACAGAACCAGGCAATCAGTGACTTTACGGAGCGTTCACTTGATGACGTGCTAAATATAACCCGTCTCGTTAACATGGGGGAACTGCTTTGTTGTTCATCTACTGAAATAATAGAAAGCTTGTCTCCCGCGCTCTCATGCAGCAGGTAGGTAGAAGTCTCTCACAGGACGTCTATGAGAAGAAGTCACGTGTTCTCAGAGAGACCTGGGACTGACCTCCTGTGACCTCCGACCTCACCAGCTGTGTAGATCATTGCTGATGGTAAATCAAGTTACCTTCACGTGTGTTAAATCTCTTCTAACGCGTTTTAACAACGACTTCTGTTTTTTCGTTTTTCTGATTTTTCCCACTGCTGCGCTCGCAGCAGTTCAACTCTCCAAACGGCGCCACCCTTGTCTAAGTCACTCTTCGCTTATTGACGGGTCAAAAATCAAAAAGGGGCGGGGCTTCTGACATCAACTCTGTCAACAGCAACGGCGGGGAAAACGAATACCTGACTTTACAATGTCATGGGGACATTTCTTTGAATTGAAACAGACTATCGTGTGTGTGTGTGTGTGTGTGTGTGTGTGTGTGTGTGTGTGTGTGTGTGTGTGTGTGTGTGTGTGTGTGTGTGTGTGTGTGTGTGTGTGTGTGTGTGTGTGTGTGTGTGTGTGTGTGTCTCCTCCTGCCACTCACCTCCACCTCGATGCATTCGTTGAGCTTCTTGCAGGTGGCAGAAATGGTCTCAGTGGTGCCGAACTCAAAGTACCACAGCTTGTTCTTCATCCTGAGAGGAGACACAGAGGACACACACGGCCCGTTTGGGTTTTTTTAAATCACACTTTACAAAACATTCTCAGTCCGAACACGTGATTAACAGCTGGAGGCGGGATTTGTTTGGGCTGCACCCGACACATATTGAAGCTGTCCGCTGCCTCGGGTCGTCTCAGAGAGCTGACAGCTCGGAGCAGCCAGCGGCCGTGTGAGCAGAGAGGTCAGCGCTCCTCAGACGCAGCCTGAAGGCGTTTTAAGTGGCGACGCCGGCGCTACACATCCAAAGCATCTGTCACACGGCCGCTCTGAGCTTCACTCTTTCAATGAGACAAAGCACACAGTCACCTCGGCACCCTCATGATCACAGCTGAAATGTCAACATTGCCTCTGGAGGGGACACACGGGGGAAACATGGCCGGTGGAGACTATAGGATCAGGGTAAATATTATTGTGATTCACGGCGTTCACAGCGAGCCACAGGACGCCACGGTTCATGTCTGCCCTGAAGCTGATTGGTCAGAGGTGACCCGATGACCGGATGCTGTTTTTCTGCTCGTGTCGTTCGGTGCAAATTCGGGGCTGAAGAACAGAGTTTAATGTCAAAGTGAAATCTGTGTTTGTGCACGTCATCTTCCAAACGCTCCGATGAGACGCAGAGACAACGAAGACGAGCGAGACAAACTTCTTTACCTGCACCAGGTGTGGACGTCTATCTCGTCTAACAGCATCCTGACTACAGGTCAGAGCTACAATGCTAACTCACTTCCTGCTTTAAGGACTCATTCCTGCATCTGTGTGTGATGAGAGTTTAAATCAGTCGACTTCACCGACAGGATATGAAGAAGGAAGGAAACCGAAAATGAGCAGAAATTAGCATTTAAGGAATTCTGCCTGATTTCAGTCTTCAGTCTTCTGTAGACGGATCAGCTTCCACGAGTCAAGTTTCAACATGCAGAAAGTCGAAACAGCTCCGACATCGTTCAGCCTCGATTCCCCGCTAACAGTCAGAGTGGATTTGTCCCGTTTGGGGACTAAAGAAGACTTGAACCAGATCTTCTGACCTCCAGCATGACTGCAGTGTGATATAACAGAGTGTCTGTTAGCACGCTGCTGTCACTCACAACACTGATATTGACACAACAGCTCCGGAGCACGGTGGCGTACGTGCCGAGGTCGAGAAGCGTCCACGCGGTGAGACGAGCTGTCACGCCACCTTTGAGTCATGAAACAGAATCTGCACGCCGTTCCTCGGGCGTCTCGTAGTGACATGAACATATTTTAAGGTCGAGCTCTTGGAAGCGTCTCGTCTGTCATCTCTCACACGTACGGCTCCGCCCACCCGACTGCAGCACGCTACGAAGACGTTACACTTTATGAAGTCTGGCCCGTTGGAAGCATTTGGACCGGGTCTGGTCTCAGACTGGGCCGACTTCTGACACCTTCGCGGTGTTACGGTCTGACACGCCCCCTGTCTCGGTCTCGTCCTGCCTTGGTCTTGGTCTTGGTCTTGGTCCCTAAATGTCTCGGTCTGACTCTGGTGATGTCGGGACTTCAGTTTGCTGTGATGTCATGGCGTCTTGCTGTTTGACCCCGTGACTGTTTGAAACGTTAAATTAATACATGAAGCATTAAGAAGTGTTTATTTGACTTGTTGGTGAGACGTCTTAATCCGCTGTACTCGCTCACATGTTTTCCTCGCTGCTAATTGTCTCTGTGTCCCTCGTTCTCCCTCGCTCACCTTAATGCCTCCCCAGAAACCTGCGCCGCTGTCAAATCAGGGGATTATGAGCATGTTTGAGATCACAATTAGGAGCAGTTGCGATTCTCAACGAGGCGAGCTGCCTAACCTCATTAAGCTGCTTCCACTTGAGACGGACTGTAAAAAAAAAAATGCAATTAACTCCTGTTTTCAGTCTGTGGCCGACTCAGAGTGCAGCGGGGAGACGCAACACGTCCGTAAGCCTTTCCTCTCCGATTCCCAGGTTTCTGCCCCAAATCTGTCAGAACGCCAGAACAAAAAGGATCTTCAATAATCTTTAAAAAGGTTGTTTCTTCCTGATTATGAGGAGACAAACATCTTACCGTCCGCTCACTCGGTGTGTGCTGAACTTTGGGGATTTGATCGGTAACCCGGGTTTTAGTGTTTTCACACAGCGGCCTTTCAAGAGTCAACAAAGACAAGACGGATTTCACGCTGTTTGACGTTTGTTCACGAGCAGATCAAGTTCATGACTTGTTAGAGTGACTTCATCCATCCATCTTTACCCGCTCGGGGTCGTGGGGGCCCGGCTCCACCAGGCGGTCCGGTCCGGATCAGTCCTATATGATAGCGTGTAAGCTGAACGATGATGACATCTCAAGAAGGAAGGAGGAGCCGTGTTGATATAAAAACATGTCCCCCCCCCCCCCCCCCCGTGACCCCTCCCTTCAGATAAGCATCTCCTGTAATCCCTAATATGAGCGGTGACCTCGTGACCCCGACACCTCTTCTCTGCCCCCGCTGCACCTCCTCTTCGTCTTGAGGACTCAGAACACGAGGTGGCCGAGGAGTCACAGAGGGCGAGGTTTGTTCTGCAGCTTCAGGTAGAACCACAGGAGGGGTTCTGGAGGGGGGGGGGGGGTCCGGACTCAGCCAGAGAGAGAGCGGGTTTGAAGCCTCCTGACAAACTCCCACGCCCACCTGTCAATCATCTCAGCTACACGCCTTATTGTGAATAACTCTGATCCTTCATCCAATCAAAACTGCTGAGTCATGAAAACATTCCCCCCGTACAGTGTGTGTGGATGGAGACATGAGCTAATCACACCTATTTGGTTTTTTGAAGCAGGCTGTAAACATGTTCATGTCTGCTGTAAAAACAGGCTGTTTGAATGGGTGTGTATGTGACTTCCTGTGCTGCTGCAGCCAGCCTCTAGTGGACACTCCAGGTACTGCAGCCAGCCTCTAGTGGACACTCCAGGAACTGCAGCCTGCCTCTAGTGGACCCTCCAGGTACTGCAGCCAGCCTCTAGTGGACACTCCAGGTACTGCAGCCAGCCTCTAGTGGACCCTCCAGGTACTGCAGCCAGCCTCTAGTGGACACTCCAGGCACTGCAGGATGTTACACTTATACAGATTCACAGGTTTGCGGCATGTTGCAAACAAATCAAGGATCTTCAAAGCGAGCTCTCTGGGAGCACGCAGACTCGTACCGAGCTGGATCATGATTGTCCTTCCTCCCCGTTCACTGCTCCAGGACCTCTGACAGGATGATATGATACAACACATGCATGACTTTATGTTTCCATGAAGAGAGACAGGCGGACAAACGTCACGAGTCATGCTGGTCGGATAAAGGAGGCGGGGATCGATGTCCACGTTGTGGACCTGAAGAGTTCCCTTCAGCTGGAACTGTAGAGACGATATGTCTCCTCGGCTGACTCGTGAATCACAACAAACCCTGAGCTGGCTTGACTGAACGCCTGCAGGTTTTCGATGACTCAGCCTGCTGTGTTTTGGGACAGGGGGTCACAAAGGTGCTGATATCTGATCCCTGCTAATCCAATCAGGTGATACGTGTCAGTGACCTCTTCTCAAGGCTGGACTGAGCAGCTTACGACGGGAGCTCACGGGGTCCACATTCAAAATAACTTAATCACTACTTTAACTGCTGGAACGTCGTCAGCCGATAAACCGGAGTCATTGATCCCATTTATGATCGTGAGGCGTGGAAATGATCAATGCAGCGTGTATCGTCTTCTGACGACTCGACGTGCTCTCACTCCTCAGGTCACCCTCGCCGCCGCTCTGAATCGTCTTCCTCTGGTTTGGGGACGTGTTTGAAGGTCAAGCCTGCACGTCTGAGCGTCTTCACTGAAGGTCGTGTTTACATGTCTGCGTCACGGCTCAGAGAGAGCAGCATGCTGGCTCGATCGTCCTCGTAGCTCGGACAGCGAGGGAGCGTCAGTGTCGGCTCGGCCTCCCTCTCCTTCCATTATTCATGAGTGACACGCAGAAGCCCGGTTTATTTACAACGTCTTGGTAGAAAAGGGACTGTTGGGAAAGACGGGGCGGAGAGAGAGACAGGAGAGTTCAAACACAAACAGCTTGTTGTTTGTTTGTTTTTCGGGGGTTTGTGTTTTTTTGACCTTGCATGGGAGATGATTCTGCAACATATTTACAGCCGGAGAGAGACAGGAAATGCTGTGAGGAGGAGAAGGGGGGGGGGGGGGGGGTCGATGTTGGACCCTGAGCACACACGGGGCTCGCCCAGAAGAGCCGCTCGGCGTGTGAAAAATGTTTCAGTCCTCAATCAGCTAAATGTCCAATCAGAGGGAGAAACAACAGAGAGTGTTGACTTCCTGTTTGTTGTGCTGTGTGGGGGCGAGTCAGCACAGGTCCTGTTCTGTGCAGAGCTGCAGTTGGAACAAAGCCATGACGAGTCGATCACAGAGCGGCGGGATGAGTTTTTAAGGTTAGCGTGTTGCAACCTCTTTATGTGTGCTGAATTCATCCTGCTCTCCACATGAACGCTTTACTTATCTGTTACCTCTGTTCTTTGTTTAACGGATCAAAGAGACCCCCCCCCCCCCCCCCCTCGGGGAACAGAGGTGTCTTTCTTTTACCTTTCATCAGCCTCTCTTTCTTCTGCCTGTGATGAACACACACAAGGACTCAGGTAAGTGAACTTAAGCATTCAGTGATCTTTCAAAGACAAACCGTCTTCATGCAGACGATGGAGAGCGCCGAGTGTTACTCAGACTCGCGACATGCAGTGATGCATGATGGGAGTGCTCCGTCACTTCCTTGGATTTGGCACGGTTGAAAGCGGAGTGCTTCGGCACGGTACGGTCGCTCCTGCATGAGTGTTGGAGCGCCGTTTCTGCTCCACTCAGTCAGTCACGCTCTCTGTGTCGTTATAAAGGACGCTTCATGATGCACGTGTCGTATTGTGACGTGATGACGTCATCGCGCTACGGCGTGGACAAACATGCCTCAACACTGAACGGGACAGCAGGTCCTAATGTGAGTCCACCATTAGCTGAGACAGAGCTGCTTTATTTAAGGGGCGGAGCTTCTGAAGGATTGAAAGACAGAGGGAGGGTTTTGATTGGCTGTTGAGTTAAAATTTAATCTTCTTTCCAAACCCGAAACAGAAGCAGGAAAATAAAGCTCTGATGTTCCCCCCCCCCCCCTCCGCCCACAAGCGTCAGAAGCTGTGGGGGAAACCGCCTCTTTGAAGTCTTCCTGCTTTCATTCCCAGCAGCCTTTGCTGTGGCCACACGTCTCTGTGACGACTCTTTCAGATGCAAAGTGGGAACAGACAGCAGCAGCATTCAGCCCTGAGGGGAATCAGACCTGATGAGTCGATGCTGTGTGTGTTCTGTAGCCGGCCCGGGGGCGAGGTGTGAAAACCTTCTCCAGTTTCAAACCTGCACACCAACACGCCGCCTCTCCGACCTGCTGAGTCGACACAGCTGTGCAGTCGAGCTAATCTAAGCAGTAAACTCTGGAAGGTCGGCTCAGGCCCGGGGTTCAGCTCGCTGGTTCTTCGGATGGCTCGCTCTCTGCGACCAACCAGGGCTGAGCGCTACTTTCACTAGCATGGAGCGCACAGATGAGGCCCGTGCACGTGTGCACACACGCTTCACTTCTGGCTCCTTCTGAAGGTCGTGTGACCACGGCTCCTGCTCTGACCTGTTCATCACGCTTTATGAAAGGCTGAGAGTGCACACATGACCATGATGACATGATGATGTATGAACACATGGAACAGGTGAGGGCACACTTGACTCCGCTGCTCGGATGAGAACATGAGAACATTCAGAATCCTGAGTCGAGGTCAGGCCCTGAAAGATGATATCATATTTTAGATTATATTTGAGCCATGCAATGAACCAGTCAAATAAACTAAAAGTTCATGGTGTGAAGACGAAAACGCTGTTCTGAAGTGGTGGTCACTCCCTGCAGGCCACGCCCTCATCATGTCTGTTACATCAGCAGAATGAACGCTTTCATATTGACTGCCTGCATGATGTTTGAAATAAAAGCTTGAGGTGAAATAAGAACACGCCGGGTCTTTGGAGGTTAACATGGATCCAGTGTTGAAACTCGCTTTAGTTAACATGAAAACAAAGACATGTGACGCTTTGTTTATGAAAATGATCTGAGGTCAGATTGGAGGAGACTTCTGATGTGCATCACCACAGAGGTATTTCTCCTCTGACTCCGGCTGACTCCTCCCACTCTCCGCTCAGACTGAGGCAGCGTTCGCCGTTACGTAACGATTAATTAGGCGGCGGTGCACCCGTCTGCACGGCCTGCCCGACTCTCACTAACCTCCGTCTGCCTCCACTCAAACATAACAAATCATTTCCACACAATCGACTCATTTAGTTATTTATAATCAAATTCAAACA
>NW_027636576.1:0-15050 GCF_947650265.1 Symphodus melops | reverse complement strand
TTGTCCCTCGTCATCAGTTCCACTTCCTGTTCAGGGAACATGAACATCCGTTGTCCAAAATCAAAGCACATTTTCTGCTGAGTCTTGACATGAAATTGTTCACTTTCTGTACTTTGAGACATTTTTCACATCAAACTCCTTTGAAACTTTTTTAGTTTATTTTTTATTTTTGCAAAACCAACTTCAGTCCAAACGTTTTCCTAAAAACCTTAAGTCACGCCCTGGACTTGGACCAGCCAATCACAGCGCAGACTGAGTTTATCTGCAGAGCGGATGCTACAGAGGATGATGAAGACGTTGTCGTTGATCTCTGTATGATGTTGTTGTTGTTGTTGTTGTTGTTGTAGACGTGGAGGCCAAAGCGATCATCAAAGAGAGACAGAAGAAAGACAACCACAACCTGAGTGAGTGCTGCAGAATCACCTCCTCTGACATCCTGCTGTGAGCACGCCGTGATGGCGAGCTGCTGACCGTCAGCGTTTTGCTTCCTCATGTCCTGCTGCGGTTTGACTCCGACGTGTTTCCTCAGACTGTGACTCAAACTAACATCCGTGTCCGTGTCGTTGTTTTCTTTCAGTCGAGAGGAGGAGGAGGTTCAACATCAACGACCGAATCAAAGAACTCGGAGATCTCATCCCCAAATCCGGCGACGCGTCAGTACACAAATACTGCTCTTCTACTCCACAGTAATACACTGATGCTGCACACCAGCACCTTCATACTTCCCTTTAACCCGTCGCTGTGTCATCTGTGTGTTCACTCAATCAAGATGTTCTTTAAAGGAAGAATGTACGACTGTTTGATCCAGGAGGTGTCGCCTTTGAGCTCCAGCATGAAACCAAAACAAACTTCCTGCTAGGCCACGCCTCCTCCATACTGATGCCGCCGCCCTCCATACTAGGGCACGCGGCTAATAAAATTATTCTCGGCGAGTTAGCTGTTAGCTTCAATCCCCTGCGTCCTTTGGTGTTGTGTTAGCATGCTAATATTAGCGCTCTTTAGTTAGCTGTTAGCTTCAATCACCTGCGTCCTTTGGTGTTGTGTTAGCATGCTAATATTAGCGCTCTTTAGTTAGCTGTTAGCTTCAATCACAGTCACATGATGAGTCACATGTTGCACATTCTTCCTTTATTGATCTTTTTTCCTCGACCAAGACAAGCTAATTATTGATCTTTGATGATTAAAGGTCATTTGTTAACAAAAAGAGGCGGGGCTATGTACAGTGATGTGTGTGTGTGTGTGTGTGTGTGTGTGTGTGTGAACATTATTATCACCTTGCAGTGTGTTTGTAAACGGAGTAAAGACTCTCTACCTGTGCACGTTATTTGCTGAGTCTGCGCTAACGAGGCGTGGCCTGTGATTGGTTGATTAGGGAAACCAGGTGGAACAAAGGAACCATCCTGAAGGCGTCGGTGGATTACATCCGCAAACTGCAGAAAGAACAGCAGAGGGCGAGAGAGATGGAGGAGAGACAGAGGAGGCTGGAGAACACCAACCACTCCCTGCTGCTGCGCATACAGGTGAGGAGGGGGCGGGGCTTCAGACTCTGGACCAATCAGCTGTTAGTCTGGCAGGAAGCGGGGCTTGCATTATGTTATATTATTCAAACAGTTTTTACAGAATGGTTTGTTAAAGGTTGTTGTAGTTCTGAGGTCTCAATGAGTCATGGTTATTGTAGTTTTTACAGGTCTGTTTTGGTCTTAAAGGTTGTTGTAGTTCTAAGGTCTCAATGAGTCATGGTTATTGTAGTTTTTACAGGTCTGTTTTGGTGTTGAAGTTTTATTTCCTGACTTTGTGTCTCTGTTAAAGGAGTTGGAGCTTCAGGCTCGCCTCTCTTCGTCCTCCTCCTCCTCGCCTGCTCCAAACTCCTCCTCTTCCTCTCTGGACCCCCAGGCCCTGCTCTCCCCCTCACTCTCTCACCCGTTCCACCCGTCCTCCCCCTCCTCCGCCCTGGTGACCCCCCTGGGTCTGGACGCGCTGAGCTTTGTGGAGCTGGACGAGCCTCGCGGAGCGTCCGCTGTCTTCTCCCCCGACCTGATGAGCGACATGGGGCTGACGGAGCTGGGAGACATCCTGATGGAGGAGGGGGGGGGAGGGGTGATGTCGGATCCCCTGCTGTCCTGCGGAGCATCAAAGACCAGCAGCAGGAGGAGCAGCTTCAGCATGGACGAGGACCTCTGATGACGTCATCACACACAGCCATCCTATTGGCCGCCGCCGTTTTTTCTATTGGATCGATTTATTTTTTTTTATAGTCTGTGACATCACAGGAAATGACCATCCTCTAGAGTAACCACGGCAACCACTATAAACACTGGGTGATTGGCTGAACACTGAACTAACTCACAGCTGATTGGTCGATGGAGGTGCAGCAGTTAGGTGATGCACAACTCTTCCTCAAGTCACCGAAATCTGATTTTAAAACTTAGAAGAAGAAAAAGTTTTGATATTCGATCAAATATTCTGCAGCCGTCTTTCTGCGGAGTCCGATCTCATGTTTCCTTCAGCTCGCCGTCCCCCCCGAGCATGTCCGTCATTTTCCCGCCAGGTTTTCACTTTTTAAAGTTCCCAGGAAACGTCTTCCTGCTGGTTGTTTTTTATTTCACGTATTGGAGGAAAAGTTGTGCAGCACGGTTTGTCTTGAATTACAAACGACCCCGTCTGCTCCTCGCCGCCTCTCCGGGGTCGAGCTGACCGACGTCTCCGGTGGCAGACAGACTTTTTATTACTACACTTCATCATAAATGCTGAACCCCCCCCCTCTGATGTTTACTCCTCGTTAGCGATCAGGTCGATGACAACATTTGATCGTTATTATTGTCGTGTTCTGCTCGATGTTTGTATCTGAGGAAACAGAAGGGAACTTGCCATGGTCACTGTCACGATCGTCCAATCAGTGTGTTTAATTCCACCACGATCAAACCAGAGAACGCCAACCCCGCTCAGCAGATGTCTTAATGTCGTATGTTATTTCTTTTAAAGACGAACGGAGGCGGCGTTCTCTCCTCGTTCTCTGTCGCCGAGGAGCGAGCGGACAGCGTCTCCTCGGCAGCTGTTAGCTCGCTGAACGCTAGCAGCTCGCAGAATGCTAGCTGGCTCGTAACGATACCAGAATTTTTAACTTTAACGATCAACGTATAAATCAAAGCATATTGATACTTGTTAGTTACCACGGCAACAAACGAAGAAGTCCTGGACGCTCGAGGTTGGGTCATGGCGTGTTTTTATCATCAAATATTGCAGGCAAATAACTCTTGCTCAGCGGGGCGCCGGTAGCTTAGCGGTTTGCGTGTGACGCCCTTGAACAGAGGCTGCAGGCGTCCCAGGTTCGAGTTCGACCCGTGAAGGTTCGAGGCTCCTCGTAGTTTTGTTTGAAATAAACGTAGAGATGTATTATTAAAAAAAAAAAAATATTATCTGAAACATGGAGGGTTGACGATATAGGTCATGTGACTTGGTGCATGGTTGTTACCGTGGCAACAGCAGCCTTCCTCCAGGTGCTGTGAGATGAAAGGGATTTTTTTTTTATTTGTTTGTTTTTGTTGTTAAACAGTTTGTTGTTTGTTGTCTCATTTGGACGAGTTTGTTTTTATAGATTCTTTACGTGTCAGATTCAAACTTTTTATAGAGAAATAAAATCACTTAAGTCTGTTTGTTTTGTCGGCTTTGTTTTATGGCTTACTCTCTGTCTGTTACCATGGCAACAACAATAACAACCACATTTTGGTCATTGGAACAAACCCTGGAACAGTTTTATTCACACAAACGTTTCTTTAAACATTCAAACAGCACGGTGTGAATTTCACAAACTGTCCACCAGGGGGCTCGAGGCATCAATACAAACTTCACTGATGTATTTCTAATTTTACACTCGTCTCTGTGATGGATATAATTATTATAAGGAGATATATTGACTTCATATAGTCTTCCTTTTTCACTTTGATTCAGTTAAAGTTAAATTATTTTACAACTTTGTGAATATTTGACAGGTAGAAGTTATTCTGTTTCTGTCCACCAGAGGGTGCTGCGTCTGCTCATGTCTGATGTGTTTCCTCCGTGTTTAAGTTTTATCCAGAACTCAGGAACCACAAACTGATCATTTCATGATTTTATTAATAAGTACACTCATCAGTTTGAACAGCAGGGGGCAGCACCGGATAAAGAGCAGCGTTATACTCTCGTGAAACGGGACGTTTGAAGCGAATGTGGATTCATCCGCTGCTGGAAATAGTCCCGACATAAACACACAGCCTATCGCGCCTGCTTCACGTGGAGGAAGACATTCAGAGCCTCAGACACAAACAGGAAGTCAGGAGGTCGAACATGTGGAAGGATGCTGGATGTCAAAATGTTCAACTTCAAATAACTTTATTGATTGAGGTTTGTTTGATTAAAAAAAAAAATTATTATTGAAGTTAATACCAAAGAGATCCTGACCTGATTACATGAACCCTGCGACCCCACAGAGGACCCTGAACCTCAGCTTTAACACTGTTTAGGGATCAGTGTGTTTTTGGGCCACGATGTGACGAAAACGATGGAAAAATCAGACTGTTTTTCTGTTTCAGCTCTGTGTGTGTGTGTGTGTGTGTGTGTGTGTGTGTGTGTGTCTCTCTCTTTCTTTGATGTTGGCCGTCCTGGAGGTCAGAGGTCAGGTGGCGTTGTCATTTCAGTGATTTCCGGCTTCCTGTTTTGGATGTCCTGTCGAGTCAAGTAACTCCAACTCCAACACAACAGACACTTCCTGTCTCTGCAGGATCCACTTCCTGCGCCGCCTGGCCCCGCCCCTCCTGAGCTGTCAATCACAGAGATTCCACAGAGACGAGGCGGAGTGAGGGAGAGATGATTTTATTTCTTCTGCGTTATAACACGACCATCGTTTAGAGGAAGGTTATAAACAGACGGCACGCCTTTATTCATCCGCTGCCGAAAATAGTCCCCGATAAAAAAACATATTTCCTCCCGTTTGTTTGAGAACTACAAATAAAGGGAAGAGACAAGGTCGTTTAAAGGTCAAACCAGCCTTTATTTATCCCATGTGTGCTGGACCCCTGCGGCGTGACCACGAACCTCAGCGCTCAGGAGACACACGGAGGACACACGTTGTGTACATGTCATCAAACATCACGCCACATGTACGTGAGACGTCACCCGTTGGTTTCTTAAGAGGCGTTCTGAAGCCTCACAATGGCGGCAGCCATATTGGAAATTCTGACTCTAACTAAGTTAAACGCAGGGTCGATCATTTTCCAAAAAACGAGGATAATTTATAAAGTAGAATTATCTCATTTCTTCTGGACTCAGTCCGGTCCAGAACCAGAACTCTCTGACCGTTGGTGTTGATGCTCCGCCTGAAGCGCGTTCAGATGAGCTTCAGTCTTCCAACACTTATCTCTGACGTGGTCATGTAGTCCGTCTCTGATTGGCTGCTCTATGAGGGGAAGCAGATGGAGCAGCACTCCAGACACACCTCCAAGCAGTCGGAC
The DNA here is from genome assembly GCF_947650265.1 of Symphodus melops. Lineage (NCBI taxonomy): Eukaryota > Metazoa > Chordata > Actinopteri > Labriformes > Labridae > Symphodus > Symphodus melops. The sequence continues at coordinate 9,564 of NW_027636576.1, read as the reverse complement.
GAGCCGCAGCAGTTCTCCAGAATCCCACAATCCAGCACGGCCTGGCACGCCTCCTCCGTGCAGGCCGCCTCCCCCATCGCCTCCACGCAGCAGCAGCAGCCAACGGCAGAGTCGCAACAGCAGACCCCGCCCATTCCACACGCCAGACACGCCCCCAACGCCGAACACATGGACAGCAGCTCACAGTACAGACAGCCCAGGAGACACTGAATGCAACAGTCTGTAAAAAAAGCAGAACAGACAGGAGACAGTGAACGCATCATTCTGTGGAGAGACAGAACAGACAGGAGACAGTGAACGCATCATTCTGTGGAGAAACAGAACAGACATGAGACAGTGAACGCATCATTCTGTGGAGAGACAGAACAGACATGAGACAGTGAACGCATCATTCTGTGGAGAAACAGAACAGACAGGAGACAGTGAACGCATCATTCTGTGGAGAGACAGTGAACGCATCATTCTGTGGAGAGACAGAACAGACAGGAGACAGTGAACGCATCATTCTGTGGAGAAACAGAACAGACATGAGACAGTGAACGCATCATTCTGTGGAGAAACAGAACAGACAGGAGACAGTGAACGCATCATTCTGTGGAGAGACAGTGAACGCATCATTCTGTGGAGAGACAGAACAGACAGGAGACAGTGAACGCATCATTCTGTGGAGAGACAGAACAGACAGGAGACAGTGAACGCATCATTCTGTGGAGAAACAGAACAGACAGGAGACAGTGAACGCATCATTCTGTGGAGAGACAGAACAGACAGGAGACAGTGAACGCATCATTCTGTGGAGAGACAGAACAGACAGGAGACAGTGAACGCATCATTCTGTGGAGAGACAGAACAGACAGGAGACAGTGAACGCATCATTCTGTGGAGAGACAGAACAGACATGAGACAGTGAACGCATCATTCTGTGGAGAGACAGAACAGACATGAGACAGAACAGACAGGAGACAGTGAACGCATCATTCCTTGGGTGTAAAAAAACCCACCAACCGACGCTGGGCGAGGTCATCAGTGTGTGTGTGCGTGTGTGTTTGTGTATGAGCGTGTGTGTTCAGGCGAGATAAGCAGAGCGCCATGTTGAAGGTGTTCGACTGATATGAGGCGGCTGTCTGACAGTTTCTGCTTCCTGTCAGACAGAAATACTCGCCCGCCCGCCCGCCCGCACGCCCGCCTGTCTGTAGCTCCTCCCTCTTTAAGTTTCAAAACTTAAAAACAATAAACCTTCAGATGTAATGACTTCTTCCCTCTAGCGCCCCCTCTGGACAAACATCACACTGACATTAAAATGATCTGCTTACCGTCTCCAGCGACCTCCTTAATGTGGGCGGCGTCTGTCTTGACGGAGGCGTGGCTTTTAGTGGAGGACAGACGCTTCTGATTGGAGTTTGGACGATGATGACGATGATGATGATGATGATGATGAAGGCTGCAGTTGTGTCTGTTACAGGTGGGCGAGCGAGCGGGACCAGGATGAGAGGTGAGGGAGGAAGATGGAGGAGCGCAGACGGGGGGAGGAGACGCTGATGAGGCGTCCACACCTGAGAGACAAAAAGATGACATCAGCGATGACATCACAGTGTAAACACCTGAGGCTCAGGTGGACGCCACTACCTTTCTGTTTGTGCTGAGCGGAGGCGGGCAGGAGGCGAGAGACGTCGTTGGTGGAGGAGCTGTCAATCAAAGAGTCATCACTGCTGTCCGGGTCCTCTGCCCTATCCAAGAGAGGGGGCGGAGCCTCGTCTGCAGGAAGAGGTGAGAAAACATCAGCGCACAGGTATGAAACTGGGACCATCTGAGGAGCCAATGAGCACGCCCCGGGTCAGAGCCGAGCGTCAGGCGCCACCGTCCATCCCGACTGTTTACGAGACGATCGCATGAGACGGTTTGTTTTGTTCTGCGTCCTGACAGGAAGTGGTGCCTGTAAGTCTCAGCTTCGGGCGCAACAGAAACAGGAAGTGGTGGAACAGCATCCTCCTCAGGATGTGGATCCAGATGTGGAGACGAGTCGTGACGTCTTTGACCCCTCTCAGGTCACGAGCGCTTTACGTGATGTCATCAACGATACGCCACGTCACGCTCTCACAGGAAACAGACACTTCACCTGTTGTCTCACCTGCACCATGGTGTGGGAGCGTCCCATTGGCTGTTGGCTGGCTGGAAATGCATTCTGATTGGTTCTTACTGGCTCCGCCTTCAGGGACGTCAGAGCCGTTACAGTGTGATGTCACATCCATCCTGACAATAAACAAGAGTCATTAAAATAACCACACACACACACACACACACACACACACACATTATTTAAATGTTTTGTTTGTTTGTTTTGGTTTAATTTTGACCTTTGGGCTGTGACCTGTGACCTTTGGGCTGTGACCTGTGACCTTTGAGATCAGGATCAGATTGTATTTGTACTTGTTGGTCGATTTGTTTGCATCCATCATAACTCACAGATTACACAGATCACTTTGATCACTCTGTCTGAATCCAGACCTCTACAGGGATTTTATTTTTATTTATTTCATGCACTTAAAACAAACAAACAAAATTGATAGAATGTGAAAAAACAGACAGATGAGTTAATAGAAAAAAGTCTTTTGAAAGAGAGAAGCCAGTTAAACCCAAAGGGGGGTTTAACTGGGGGGGGGGGGGGGGGGGGGGGGGGGGGGGGGGCTCGTGAGTGTCTAACGGGATAATCTAACGGGTGGATTAAAGTAGTCCGGATCCTACTTATAAATTTTGAACCCGGATAGAAAGAACAGGATTTGTTTGACCTGATTTTATCCGATCCTGTTTTTTTTGTTGTTTTTTTGTTTTTTTGTAAACAACCGAATTTCCAGATCGGAGCCAACGGAGAGGATTCATCCCGGAGGATGACTTCAGACCAACCGGGAGATCTGAGCTCATACAGTTTGATAATATTATGAATTAAACTGAACTGAACTTCTTTAATACAGATCATGCATTAGATAAATAAATAAATCTAAATCTGTGTTAGTTTTATCAGTTCACTCAAATATGAGTTTAATTCTTCATATTTAAAATCAAACACACCAATCAATCAAACACACCGTGTTATAGTTTCAAAGTGTCCTCACCTTCTTTCTCTTCTCTTCGTGTGTTTGTTCTCTCTCTCTCTCTTCAGTCTGTTTCTGCCTTTGAATTTATTTCAATAACAGTCCGCCGTTGTGTTGGGAGCGCGCGCATGCGTATCACCGCCTCCTCCTCGGTTTCCTTTGCAACGTGCGCGCACACAGATAATGTTAAAAAAAGTTCTGCATGTTGGAAATATACCTCCATGTATCAATGCTGCCGCCTGCTGGACTCACTGCAAACTGCAACTGAAAACATCCTGCAGAGAGCTGCTCAAACTAGGATCAATGTTGGAGATGAAACATGGAGAGAGGTTAGAACGCAGAAAGCTTTACAGACCCATGCAGAGCTGGCTAAACACTGAAGCTACAGTGTCCACCACATGCAGAGCTGGCTAAACACTGAAGCTACAGTGTCCACCACATGCAGAGCTGGCTAAACACTGAAGCTACAGTGTCCACCACATGCAGAGCTGGCTAAACACTGAAGCTACAGTGTCCACCACATGCAGAGCTGGCTAAACACTGAAGCTACAGTGTCTCTACATGCAGAGCTGGCTAAACACTGAAGCTACAGTGTCTCTACATGCAGAGCTGGCTAAACACTGAAGCTACAGTGTCCACCACATGCAGAGCTGGCTAAACACTGAAGCTACAGTGTCCACCACATGCAGAGCTGGCTAAACACTGAAGCTACAGTGTCCACCACATGCAGAGCTGGCTAAACACTGAAGCTACAGTGTCCACCACATGCAGAGCTGGCTAAACACTGAAGCTACAGTGTCCACCACATGCTGACCTGTGTGAGAGGAGGGGGGGAGACAGCTCTCTGTGATGATTAGAGTTTAGACTGCAGTACCCATTTTGAACACTAGGGTGTCAGCGTTAATAGTGTACATACTGGTCCTTTAATGATCAGAATTGCAGTTCATGAAGTGAATTGATTTTCACCTCGTTGTAAATATTTTGTTATACTTTGTCAAACATGTTGTATGAAGAGTTTCTTTCAACAGTTCCGTCTCCGTCCTGCAGGGGTCGCTGCTCTCTGAGCGCTGCTGCTGCTGCTTCATTCCACACAGAAGAAGAAAAGGGAGCAGACTAGAGAAGGAGGAGGAGGAGGAGGAGAGGAGGAGGAGAAACAAAGGCAGCTGTGCAGATTTGAACAAACGTGAAAAATGAGAGAAATGCAAACGATGATCCGGTGAGGACTCAACAGACGGACGCTTTCTTCTTCTTCTTCTTCTCTGTGTGAGGGAGCGACACATTCATCATGGTGAGCGTGCATGTTTACAAACGCACACGCGCGCGCACGCACACACACAGACACAGGCGGACAGATGATGCACAGCTGGATTAAATGTGCAGCATCACAAACAGCAGACGATCGTGAAAGGGTGAAAGAGTGAGCAGAAAGTGTGCAGCTCATCTGGAGCTGATTTACCAGGAGGGCTGGGATGATCACATCTGCTCTGCAGGCACACACACACACACACACACACACACACACACACACACACACACACGTATTCAGTGTTTATCAGAGGAAGACATATTTGACTTTAAAATAGGAATTCAAATCTTCACTGTACTTTGAATCTAAAGTTTCTGTTGTTCTTGGACTCTCGTGATTCCGTTTTAATCCTAAAACCTGATCAGGTCTCAGACTACAAACCTGCAGCTGGACTTTAAATACTGTGCACGTGTCCCTGTGAGATAATAAAATAAAACAAATACAGAGCAGCTGATGATGTGAGGACATCAGTATCGGCTCATTTTAACGCAGCTTTGTGCCGATGCTACTGGCGCCCCCTGCAGGATCAGACATGCATTACTTCCTCTTCAGTTTAGTGACCAAGTGTTTGATTGGTGCATTTCAGGGATCGACTTGGTAAATGTTTAGATTTATATCTATCACTACAGATCGTTTCCTGTTTGAATCCACGGCAACACAAATCAAAGTCTGGAGTTTTTATTTGTATTTGAACGATTAGAAACGTTTAATCAGCCTGTTTCAGCTCTGCGCTTCCTACAGGCGTTTATCCGTACATGTTTGTTACCACGGCAACAGAAACAGAAGTCCTTAGACAGTCCTGAAGAAGAATCAAACTCCTGTTTAAACTGCTCAGGTTGGTCCCTCTCTCTGATTGGTTGAGAACTAACTCTTGGTCATTTCAGTCTGAGGAGCCTGCAGCTGCAGAGCGAGGCACGCAGGAGGAGGAGGAGGAGAAGGAGGAGAAGGAGAAGAGAGGAGGACCAGGAAGAGGAGAAGGAGGTGACAAGGGAGGAGGAAGAGGGCTGAAGCCCCCCGACGGTCCCGTGTACTGTGTCTGCAGGAGACCCGACATCAACTGCTTCATGATGTAAAGAAACCAGCGAGATTCATGAGGCTGCAAATGAAACATCCACACACTGCTCACCTGTCTGTCTCTGTCTGTCTCTGTCTGTCTCTACCTGTCTGTCTCTGTCTGTCTCTGTCTGTCTGTCTGTCCCTGTCTGTCTGTCTCTACCTGTCTGTCTCTGTCTGTCTGTCTCTGTCTGTCTCTACCTGTCTGTCTCTACCTGTCTGTCTCTGTCTGTCTGTCTCTGTCTGTCTGTCTCTACCTGTCTGTCTCTGTCTGTCTCTACCTGTCTGTCTCTGTCTGTCTCTGTCTGTCTGTCTCTGTCTGTCTCTGTCTCTACCTGTCTGTCTCTGTCTGTCTGTCTCTACCTGTCTGTCTGTCTCTGTCTGTCTCTACCTGTCTGTCTCTACCTGTCTGTCTCTGTCTGTCTGTCTCTACCTGTCTGTCTCTGTCTGTCTCTACCTGTCTGTCTCTGTCTGTCTCTGTCTCTACCTGTCTGTCTCTGTCTCTCTCTACCTGTCTGTCTCTGTCTGTCTGTCTCTACCTGTCTGTCTCTGTCTGTCTCTGTCTCTACCTGTCTGTCTCTGTCTGTCTCTACCTGTCTGTCTCTACCTGTCTGTCTCTACCTGTCTGTCTGTCTCTGTCTGTCTCTGTCTGTCTGTCTCTACCTGTCTGTCTCTGTCTGTCTCTGTCTCTACCTGTCTGTCTGTCTGTCTGTCTCTACCTGTCTGTCTCTACCTGTCTGTCTCTACCTGTCTGTCTGTCTCTGTCTGTCTGTCTCTACCTGTCTGTCTCTGTCTGTCTCTGTCTCTACCTGTCTGTCTCTACCTGTCTGTCTGTCTCTGTCTGTCTCTGTCTCTACCTGTCTGTCTTTACCTGTCTGTCTGTCTCTGTCTGTCTCTACCTGTCTGTCTCTACCTGTCTGTCTCTACCTGTCTGTCTGTGTTTCAGAGGGTGCGACAGCTGCACCGAGTGGTTTCACGGCGACTGTATCGGAGTGTCAGAGCGAGCGTCCAAGTTGATCAAAGTGTGGTACTGTCCATCCTGCAGAGGTCAGTGCACACCTGAATCCTCCGAGTCAATGACTGTCTGTGCATCACCCAGCCACGATTCATCCGCCACTCAAAATAGTCCTCTCACAGTGTTCGATTTCTTCTTCGTTTGTTTGATCAAAACTACAGACAACGCGGCTTCAAGGAGCGTCTGAGGGGCCGTGTGTGTCTTCGGTGTTAGCTGTTAGCTGAGCGTTAGCGTTAGCGTGTGCTGTGTGTGTGTGCAGATGTCGACCCGTCCTTGGAGATCAAATATCGTCCAAAGAAGACGAAGGAGAAGGAGTCAGAGGCAGAGAGGGACGGAGACGGGAGCTCCACCCCCCAGCCCAAGACTGACAGGAGGCGGGCCGCACAGGTAACCTAGCAACTCAACTGACAGGAGGCGGGGCTAACGGGTAACCTAGCAGCTCCACTGACAGGAGGGGGGGCTAACGGGTAACCTAGCAGCTCCACTGACAGGAGGCGGGGCTAACGGGTAACCTAGCAGCTCCACTGACAGGAGGCGGGGCTAACGGGTAACCTAGCAGCTCACCTGACAGGAGGCGGGGCTAACGGGTAACCTAGCAGCTCACCTGACAGGAGGCGGGGCTAACGGGTAACCTAGCAGCTCACCTGACAGGAGGCGGGGCTAACGGGTAACCTAGCAGCTCACCTGACAGGAGGCGGGGCTAAGGGGTAACCTAGCAGCTCACCTGACAGGAGGCGGGGCTAACGGGTAACCTAGCAGCTCACCTGACAGGAGGCGGGGCTAAGGGGTAACCTAGCAGCTCACCTGACAGGAGGCGGGGCTAACGGGTAACCTATCAGCTCAACTGACAGGAGGCGGGGCTAACGGGTAACCTAGCAGCTCACCTGACAGGAGGCGGGGCTAACGGGTAACCTAGCATCTCACCTGACAGGAGGCGGGGCTAACGGGTAACCTAGCAGCTCACCTGACAGGAGGCGGGGCTAACGGGTAACCTAGCAGCTCACCTGACAGGAGGCGGGGCTAACGGGTAACCTAGCAGCTCGGTGTATGTTTCAGAGTGTGACGTGATATGATGATTTGTTTCAGGACACGCTGTGAAATATTGCGTGTGTTCAGTGTGATGTCCTTCCCGTCCGTCTCTGTGTCAGATCAAGCGCTCGGCGAGGATGTGTGGCGAGTGTGACGCCTGTCTGAGGACGGAGGATTGCGCCCAGTGTGACTTCTGTAAAGACATGAAGAAGTTCGGCGGTCCGAATAAAATCAGACAGAAGTGTCGGCTCAGACAGTGCGAGGTCCGAGCGCGGGTGAGTCAAACTGTTAAACTTAACCACGTGACGGTTCACTGCTCGCCGCAGAGGGTCGTGACCTCTGGTCGAGAGAGAGAGAGAGAGAGAGAGAGAACAGATTGATTGACATCTCAGTAAAATTGATTAGTGACTCGGATGTCGTTGAGCAGAAGATGCTTCGTGTCAAAGACGAGGAGATTGCCCGCAGCAGCAGGGGGCGGGTCCTCACCAGGAAAGGGGCGGGGCATCAGACAGAGGAGGAAGATGACGATGAGGAGGAAGATGGCGTGTTCAGCGAGAGCGAGCTGGAGCTGTACGAGCAGTACAAAGCTGCTGGATACAGAGACCTGGTCAGTGTGTGGGAGGGGCTTAGGACCAATCAGGGGCTTCCTATTGGGCGACATCACGTCCTGTGGTGTGATGCGTCTTCCTGTTGCAGGTGTGGCACAGCGAGGAGGAGGAAGAGGAGGAGGAGGAAGAGGAGGACGCTCAGTCGGCCTCTCTGAGGAAGAAGGCGGTGAAAGTGAAACACGTGAAGAGACGAGAGAAGAAGCCTGAGAAGAAGGTGACGATGGTTTGACCTTACAGCTGATGATGTCACTGATGATGTCACTGATGATGTCACTGATGATGTCACTGATAGACCTGTGCTGTGACGCAGAAGCCTGCTCCTGCTCCTGCTCCTGCTCCTGCTCCCAAAGAAGAGGTGAAGCCTCGCCGCCACAAAGCCAAGCAGCGCCACAAGGAGCGCGTGCGGCACAGCGAGCGAGGAGGGGAGGGCGGGGCAAAGGAAGTGAGCGGAGCGTTGAGGCAATGTTTGGGACCAGGATGTGTCCAACCGGCGAGGTCCAACTCCAAGTACTGCTCCGAGGACTGCGGCATGAAGCTCGCCGCCAAGTGAGTCAAGTACACAACAAGTACACAACAAGTCAACAAGTACACAACTAGTACACAACAAGTACACAACAAGTACACAACAAGTCAACAAGTACACAACAAGTACACAACAAGTACACAACAAGTACACAACAAGTACACAACAAGTCAACAAGTACACAACAAGTACACAACAAGTACACAAGTCAACAAGTACACAACAAGTACACAACAAGTACACAAGTCAACAAGTACACAACAAGTACACAAGTCAACAAGTACACAACAAGTACACAACAAGTCAACAAGTACACAACAAGTACACAACAAGTACACAACAAGTACACAAGTCAACAAGTACACAACAAGTACACAACAAGTACACAACAAGTCAACAAGTACACAACAAGTACACAACAAGTACACAAGTCAACAAGTACACAACTAGTACACAACAAGTACACAACAAGTACACAACAAGTCAACAAGTACACAACAAGTACACAACAAGTACACAACAAGTCAACAAGTACACAACAAGTACACAACACGTACACAACAAGTACACAACAAGTCAACAAGTACACAACAAGTACACAACAAGTACACAAGTCAACAAGTACACAACAAGTACACAACAAGTACACAACAAGTACACAACAAGTACACAACAAGTCAACAAGTACACAACAAGTACACAACAAGTACACAACAAGTACACAACAAGTCAACAAGTACACAACAAGTACACAACAAGTACACAACAAGTACACAAGTCAACAAGTACACAACAAGTACACAACAAGCACACAACAAGTACACAAAACAAGTCAACAAGTACACAACAAGTACACAACAAGTACACAACAAGTACACAACAAGACAACAAGTACACAACAAGACAACAAGTACACAACAAGTACACAACAAGTACACAAC